>NW_023144632.1:4701450-4789948 GCF_012932325.1 Thrips palmi | reverse complement strand
ACATGGACCGCGGCGGGCGCGGCGGGCGCGAAGGCGGGCAGGACCACGTTGGCGGCGAAGTGCGTCAGGGGCTGCGTCAAGGACAGGCCGGCGAAGGGGCGAGAGGCCACCCCCGCCAGGGCGTCGTCCTTGCAGAGGGACGGCGTCGGCGAGGGCAGCTCCTCGAACATCGGCAGGTCCGTCTTCGACTCATACCAATCCGAGAAGGATTCTGCAAACAGACAAAACACACAATCAGACGTCGGTCTAAACGAAAACTCAACTTGGCGCTGACGGGCGGTCCCCATCAGAACCCACCCCCAACCCAGACTCCGCTCGTCCCGAGGGGCGGCCGGACCGCCGGCAGGCCCGAATGCGGCGGCAGCGCAGCGCAGACCGAGATAGGTGCGGCGGCACAGCGGCCAGATAGCCCGGCCGGCAGACCAAGGTTCAAAGCACTAGACAGTAGACAATGGCGGCCGGTCGACGACCTGAGCCAGCGCCAAACTCCGCGCCACCCCCTTGGCCCGAGCCTTGGTCGCTGTCGGCGCGGTTGGGGTCTTTCTGTTTCGACCGGATGACCTGCACGCGGCGCGGCCTTTACCGGCTCAGGCACGCCACGCACCCTGTGTCTAGTGTAGTCTGCTCTGGCAGGCGGCGCGCCGCACAGACAGCAGTGGGCTGCCGGGCGGGGCACCGCGAGATAACCTGCCGCAAATAGCCCGGGTGGCCGGCGATGGAACAAACCAGCGGCACATGGCGATAAGCGGAGCGACCCGCGCCTTCACATCCACATCGACGGCGAGGCCGAGGGGAAAGAGCAGTGTACCTCACCACCTGACCGGAGTCCGGCCAGGGTCCGACCGGGACGCCGTTTGGCAGCCAAACTGGTCCCATAAGGCCGTGTGGGCCCAGTGCCACCGAGCAGGACCAATGACCGACTCGCCCGGTCGGCGCGCGGAGCGGAGCGCGAAGACTTTCAGCCTTTCCCGTTTCTGAAACGCGCGCCTCGCGAGGCTCGCGCGCCCCAGCCCGATTCCCAGCGAGCGCCTTCAAGGCCCTCGACGTCTTGCGGTCCGCCGTGTCACGTCCGTCAACGCTTGTTGACGCCGGCGGGGAGAGAAAAGGGAATTTTCCGTCGCAAAACACATTGTCAGCCGCGAGTCGACGGCCCTCTCCTTCGCGGGTCGCACTTCGCACCGCGGCGGGGCGCGGCTGCACCCGGAAGAGGGACTAGACCGAGCCGCTCGCCAGAGCTGCAACGCGGAAGAGGGGAACGCGTGGCCGGCCGGGGGCCGCGGCGCCGCGGAGCGCCCAACACCCGGAGCACGCACCGCCTCCTAGGGTCGCCTTATCGGAACGGCCTGCACCCCGCGGAGGGCCAAGGCCCCACGTCACGCTGGCCGAGGCCGCGGGGAACGACGCCGCGGTGGTGCGAGGGCGGACGACGAGCCGAGACAAGCCAGGTCAGGGATGCTGAGGGCGGGTCGAGCGCCAAGTGACGTCGCCGCGCGCTATCTCATTGGTTCCAGAGCAGAGGTTAACTAGCCAGTCGCCCCGATATTGCGGGCAGCTGCTCCCCGCCCCCCCCTCGTCTGCAGCAAAGTGGCGGCGGCGCCAGGAACAGGGCTGCAGTGGCGCGGCGCCCGTTCAAGTAGTGCGAGAGGTCAGTGCTGCGCGCTGCGGCGCGGGGGAAGGAGGACGTCGCCGGCCGACTGGTTCGATCCGAACACCACGCGAGTTATGTCCCTGATAACGCCGCCCGGTCGTCGCTCTGATCTCCCGATCTCGAGATGCCGGGCCGGGGCCGCCCTGGGGACCGTCCGGGGGCCGTCCGGGAGCCACGAGGGGCGCGGCGCCAAGCGCAAAACGCGTCCAGCGCGCCAAACCGGTTCGGTGCGGCCCTCCGCCAAAGACAGGCAGCGAGAGCGGGGCGGGCGCGCGGCCTGCAGCCTCCAGCGCTGCAGCTGGCAGCTCACCAGCACTGTCGCTAGCGCCACGCCACGCCACGCCACGCCACGCCGACACGCCCCGTGCCGCGCCCTTCTTGCGCGGGCCGTGTTACAGCGGGCGCCGCCCTGGACGCCGCCCTGGACGCCGCCCTGGACGCCGCCCTGGACGCCGCCCTGCGCCGCCCTGCGCCGCACCGGTGGCCGAACCAACGACCCGCCCGAGTCTTGGAGCTGGGCGCTGCGGCCGGACGACGAGCTCGAAACCGCTTTTCAGATTCCAAAAGTGCTCCACGCACGCGTGGCTACGTGACGCTGCAGCAGAGAGGCCGGCCCACGGTGCTCGCGTTGCGGCCGGCCTGTTGCTGGCGACCGGCCGGGGCAGCCCCTCGCGATAAGCTATCGGGTCGCAGCGGGGACGCGACGGAGGCCGCCACGGAGGAGGCCGCGGCCGCACCTTCTCGATCAGGCTCGCGGCGCGATGCAGCAGCCACGCGCCGCCGGCCGAACAAACGCACAACAGCGTCGCGGAAAAGAACAACGCAACCCAGTCGGCACGCCGCGGAGTGGAGCGGGAGCGCGAGGCGGCACTAGCGCCCGCCAGGTAGGCAAGCGTCGGTCCCTCCACGCATGCGTGTTCCGACGTTGCCTACCTCGCAGGCGCTTCAGCCTCCCTGCCATGCCTGGCCACGCCGCGTTGCTAGGCGTCAGCGTCGTGTCGCCTCTATCAAATGGGCACAGCCAGCTGACCCACTTGACTCGACTTCCGAGTCGGGGATGAGTGAGCCGCCGAGCAGCCACGCACGCGCTGCCCGCGCTGCTCGCGCACCGTGGCAACGCACTCATTCTCATCGGGGGCGCCGCGTCCGCCGCGCCGCATCGGGTGTGCTGGCAGTCGGCTGGCAGGCCCCAGCGAGGAGCCAACGGGCCCTGCGCTGCGCCCTGCAGCCGAGACACAGTTCTGCGCTCGCACCGGCCAGACAGAGACAGCCACTTCAGGGCCCGTCCGCAGAGGACATCAAATGGGAGGGAGGACAACACGCCTCGGAAACTCGTCTAGCCGACGTTTCAGCCGCCATTCTGATGCGGTGCGAGGCCAGTCCGTTACGTCACGGTGCAATGCGGGCGCGGCGCGGCGGGGCTGGGCGGAGCTGCTGCCGATCTTGCTCCATGCATCCAGGGCCTGTCCACCCCATCCAGACCGCGGCGGTGTCGGCGGCGCGCTCGCAGGGAAGTCCCTCCCTCCCTCCCTCCCTCCCTCGCCGCCGTGGGCGCGCTGCGTTTTCTCTGCCGTCCCTGGCCGGGGCCCTGGCCGGCCGGATCAGGTTCCGTGGCAAACAGGTCACTCCGCGGCGCACTCACCCCCCCCCCTTTTCCCCCAAGAGGGTGCCGAGGGTGCTACGCACAGTGCTTTTCCTCTCCGGCGGTCGTAGTGCGGCTCACCACACCTGCCGCCGCGCCGCTCTGGCTACAGCTGGCGGCCTGGCGGCACCGCGCGGTCCAAGGTCGCTGGCTCGCCCCGCCCCTCTTATCGCCGAGCCCAGTCGCCCAGTCCGGCAGTTGCCACCGCGACAGGTGACTTCCTCAAGGCGGCGACGCCGTGGGGCGGCCGGGCGCACGGCGGGCCTGCGGACCAGTTCGGCCAGGACACAAGTCCGGACACGCTTTGTGATCCATGGCAATGCCAGACGCATGCCAGACGCATGCCTGATTCGCGTCTCATTCGAGGAACATGGAGCAGACGGCGCGACGTCCCCGGGTTCCGTCGGGGTAGGCTGTCAGCGTCGCTGTGACATGCACCCTTCGTACCGTATGCGACAGCTGCCATGTCTCGCGGCCCGCTGCGTGGAGCTGCGTGTCACTGGGTGCTGGCGGAGGTCAAGGTGCTGGTGAAAGTGGTGGTGTTGCTGGTGGTATCTCTACGGGGTCCGAGGGCGGGGCTTCAGAAAGCCGCAGCAGCAGCAGCCAGGGGGTCGTTGCCGGCACGGTCCTGCCCAAGGTCGCGCCCACCGTTCACCTTCTTTTCACCAGCTTCTGGGAGTTCACAATGATCTCCTTGTTCCACGTGTAGTGGTAGCTGAACTTCATGCTATAGTGGTGCGGGCACCACATGGGGCTGGCACTACATCCAGACACGGTCACAGCTTCGTGGGGCACGTCGCCCCGGAACGCGCGAGCGAGCACGCACAAACACAAAGGCACACGCGGGGACGGCCACTGGACGGACGCGGCGGCGATGGCGATCTGCGCGTCAAGGCGGACACATGGGGACTAACCGCGCTAACAGCAGGCAAGGCGAAGGCGAGGCGGGCGAGGCGGCCAGACCGTGCCGCCGCGCAGCGCCCGGCCCCCGGCCCGCGGACCCGCCGCGCCGCACCGCACCGCCTCATCGCCGAGCAGGGGGGAGGGGCGGGGGGGAGGGGCGGGGAGAGTGGGGCGCTGGAGGACACGCGGCTAAACTCGTTGCCGCCGCTCTTCGGCTGCCGAGAACAACAAGAGCCTGCCGGCCGAGCAAGGCGGTGAGGCGGAGCAAGGCGCCTCGCCGTCGCTGTCTCCCTCAGCCCCACGGGCCAGGCCGCCAAGGCCAGACAGAGAGCGACCCGGCGCGGCGCGGCGCGCGTCCACCGCCGGACCACGTGATCAAAAAGCCAGCCATCGCTCAACTCCTGGTCTCGCCTCCGTCGACGCGCTATCTTCCGCGACGCGGCGCGCTTGCCCCGCGCCTCCAGCGATGACGGGGCGACCGGCAGTCCGGCACCACCTCGCCGCCTTGCGCCTCGCGCCGCCCGCCAAACGCACTTGGGTCTGCGCACTCGCCGCGCCGACAGGGCGGCACTTTCTCTTTCGCCAGCGAAGGGCGTGGCCCCATAAAAATGGGGCCGTGGAGGGGGGCACGCCGTGTTGGTAAACAACACCCCCTCCCCCTCCGCCGCGGGGCTCCAGGGCCCAACAATTACTGCGGGCCCCGCCTCGCGTCCACGCAGGCAACGCCGGCGCCGGCAACGCCTCGCGCGGCCAGGAAACCCCCGCACGCCGCACGCACGGCCAAACGGCACATTCTGCAGAGCGATCAGTGCACCAGTGCACCCCCCACCCCGCCGCGAGGACGTCGCTACACCGCCGCGAGCTGTCAATACCCCCCACGACAGTTATTAAATCCCACACATCTTGGAAGTTAGTCTGAGAAAAGTTCAGCAACAGAGAGTTGTTTCTGTCAACTTGAAATTCAAATTTTGAACGGTTCGCACGAAATAGCCGACTAACTCACTGAGCTCACGACAACAAGGGCCTAGCAGCATGCAAGTGAGTGATAAGTTGATAAGCACTGAGGCAGCGCTGCACCATGGCTGCACGGCACGACACACGGCGGCAGATTCCCCGCCACAGCAGCCGGCGATACTCCGGGCGCCACGCGCGGGAGCGGGCGTCTCTGCGCGCGGAGTATCGACGAGACAGCCTCCCGCAAATATCCCACGTCCGGGGGGACCGGGTGCTGGTGTAAAGCCCAGCACGAGTCTTGTGACTTCACGTTATGTGAATGGAACTCTTTCACAACTTGGGAAATCTATTTCTAGATGGAACGTAACAACTCAAGTGCCAAGTGAAGACACAAGTCAAAATAAACAAAACTAGATGTAAAAGTGGAATCAAGTGAGGACAAACCTTGTTTGATAAGTACTTCATCGAGATCTTCAAGAAGTTGTGATGCTAGTTGAGCCCGTGCACTGAATGTGGTGGATGGTGAAAGAGAGTCGCATGAGTCACTGGGCGAGTCAGGAAGCCAGGCTCCTGCCTTGCCCTTGACATCCAGCGGATCTTGCGCTTCTTGCTCATCTTGCTTGACGTCTCCAAAAAGCTCCCATATATCAGCTTCCTCCTCAACAAGCCCTGAGAAGGGCGAGAGGGGCTCCTCCTAAAATCAAGCAATGGAAAAATCGTCAAGAGATGGATAAGATAACATTGATGAGAAATAAAGACAAATAGAGGAATGGCTGGAAAAAAAAGACCAAGACATTACCTTCCAAAAGCTGAGCTCCATAGCAGTGTCCAATTCCATTTTTGTTGGACTGTATCACTGCTGGTGTTAAAATAAATGATTGGTCCGATCCAAAGATCGTGGAAAGTAGTGAAAACGCCATGATGGCCCTAAAAATGACAAAAGAGGAAATGTTAACCAATAGCCGTGGAAGGAAAAAACCTGAAACTGGAAAATAAAAGTGTCACTTCACTTGCGAATAGATTCGAATGAAATCTTCTACTTAGTTGAAAAAGAACCAATTTTTTAAAATTCTAGCTAAAAATGGAATTTAATCCGTCAAAGAACAAAGTAAATACTCAGTAATCCGGAACAATGAATCGAAACATATGTTACCTAGTCCACACAAAGAAAATAATTCAATAGGCCAAATTAAGGATTAAAGTTTGTTTATGCAGTTGAGTTTTAATGTTTTTGGATATTTTCGAACCCAGTAAAAGGGCATTAAGATCCATTATAGGTTCCTTTCTCATAGCCACGAGCATGGTTGTTCTCCAGCAAAGTGAAAGTAGGTTAGTAGACCAGAGGCAGGTAGTTTCATTGCGGATAGCAGCATGTCAGCCGGAGGAATAATCATTGGCAACTTTTCACAGACAGATTAAGAATTCAATGCCCTGCTGGAGTGAAAAATGAAAATAGTAGCTTCAGTGTCTTTCGTTTCTTAACGTAGAGGGAATTTTTTAAGAAAGAGAGGATTTTGTGTACAATGCATTGGGAATGAAAACCAAGACAAACAAAAAAATATAACAAAGAAAACAAACTCCAAGTGTAAGGAGAGAGGGCTTGGACAAATTGATGGAACCAAAAAGAGTTAAACTGTCACAGCATGGAGAGTTACAGCCATAGACAGCAAGCTACATTAATAATTGACTTCATAACCTAAACATACTTTTAAAATTGATCTCACTCTAGCACAGGAAAAGGGTTATCCAACAAAATTAAACTTCAGGTAAATAATCAAAACAAGCAGACGATAACCAGACAGTAAACAAAACGGGAAAGACAAAAAACAGATGAGCCAAAAGGGTTGGTGACTCACGCTGAGAACACCGAGGCTTCGCAGCAGAACATCACAGGGCAAATTTCACAAAAACTGAGCAACGTTTCCCTTAAAAAATTATTCTACTTACTCCATTTTTGTTGGGTGTGCTGGCACACAATGTGTGCGGCTGGGTGTGGATCTAGTTCCCCATCTTAACCGATATTTGCGAGCGAGAATAGCAATACAATGTTCTGAGTCGGCGTCATTGGGGAGAGTGAACGAGCGAGGCGCCGCGCGGTGGGGCCAGAGTCGATGATCGCTCCAGAACTACTTTCTTTCTCGTTTTCGCCTCGAGAGATAAGAAGCGAAACGAAATGCTAATAATGCCCATATCAGCGTCTGTGTGCTTTGGCGAGTGCACGTGCTGATAGCGACTTCGAATCGCGAAAAACGGGAAAGCCACAGAGGGACTATTTTTCCTTCCGTCATTTCGTCACGATTGCATCAGCTTTATTTAGGGACCATTGGGGGGCGTGCTGAGTGGAGTCATAGACACAGGATGCGAGCGATAGTTAGTTCGAAAGGTAAAAATTCATGCTGCAGCAAAGGGTTTCACGTTTTTTGAGCAGCATGGTTCTAAAATAAACCTCATCGCCTCGTCGTTTGAACGGGGCGCCTGGCGGAGTGGGTTCCCGCGCCGACTTTCTTTTGTTTCGAGGTTGGCGCGCTTTTTCAAACGGGTGCTCCTGTCACGGTTGCTGCTGTCACGTGCTGCCGTGCCGTATCCACGGTATCCAGCGCCATTTTAATAGTTTCTCTATCGTAAATACATTTATTCTTTTAAAAAATAATCATCACGAAACCTGCGGGGGATCCACCTACAGGCGGAGCAAAGTAGCTCTGTTTGCCTACTTACAGGGGCAAAGTAACACTTTTCTCCTACCTTTCAGGAGGCTATCTAGGTGCTGCGGGGCGGGGGAGGGGAGCCTCCCTCCCATGTATCCGTGCTTGCAAGCAACTAAGGTTACGTGTAAGCTTACCTGACGCCTATGATATTTTTAAAATATAGAAACATTTACTCGCATCGAGCTTTTGTTTACTTACAACGTATTTACGCAAACAAACAATACTATAGTATTTTTATCGTGGATTTTGAGGAACAGTAATTAAGATAGTGGTGATTGTGGATTTGCTCGCGGACTTCACACGACGTGGTGCCCGCTCGGTGCCCGCCGTCCGGGTAGCCCCCCGTGGCGTGTCTCGTGTTATCACTTAACGAGAGGAGCCCTATCTCAGTGCTCGTCTCAAGAGACAGGGGCAACGGGTCAAGCGCGAACGCGTGAGGGCGACGTCGCGCAAATTCTCCGCCGCTATATCGGTGGACACGAGTCGGACGGGGTACCCGATTTCTTTATTTTTGTGGAAAGCAATCTCTTTTGAAAATAGCGTCGTCCGCCGCGTACAGCCTCAGCCAAAAATGTCTTGAGCTCGACCACGACCCCAGCAATGTGTTGTAAGTTGTAGCGTGGTTGCCATGGCCACCACGCTACACCTGCAGGCCCTGTGCGGCTTCGCAGGGCCCCCGTGGGGGTGTTGGTGGGGGCGGGTCGAGGGTGGTCGGGGGTGGCGTCTGTGCGCAGTCGTGGTCTGGTGCAACCTGACGTCACGGCGGCACGGCGGGGCACGGCGGGGCGCGGGCCCTAGTGGCGCCACGTAGCGCCGCGTAGCGCCGCGCGGGGCAGTATAGTCTGGGACTCGGCGCGATCCGGAGCCACCCCCCGCGTGCCGTTGGCGGCGCCCGCTCGAGGCACCGCGTGTAGCGCCGCGCGCCGGTCCCGTCCCCTTGTTATTGTTGTTGTTTCCGTGGAAGTGGAAGTGTTGGTGTAGAGGTGGTGGTGCTGGTGTGGCTGAGACCATGGGAGGCGCTCCAGCGGAGATCAGAATGTAAGTCGACCACTCAGGATTTTCCTTTCATTCTTTTCGTTCGCCACATAAACAGACACGTTATCGTCACGCGACCGTCGAATGGTGTAGGTGAATGTCCTCGCCGCACTCGTTTCATTTTGGGTATTTGGTTTTGAGAAAATATTTATTCCTGTTTTGGGTTGCGGAGCACTGTTTAGTTTCTAGATTTTCAGACCGCTTCGCCCAGACTCACCTCCTCGCCTGGTTGAATGGCGTTCGGCTGCCCTAATTCAGGGTTCAGCGCCACCACAGGACTTTTTTCCCGCTGCTCCCGCTTCCCCTGCCCCTCCCCCCTCCCCTCCCCCGGACCTCCCTCGGAGCGGATATTCAGGTGCAACTCCCGCGCCGCTTATCTCCCGAGGGCCGCTGCCGCCGCTGCCGCTGGCGGGGCCACGCTGCTACTTTGGCAGCGGAAGCGCCAGCGCCGCTCCTGGCTAGGGCTGTGCAGGGCTGTGCAGGGCACGCCCGCCCAAAACGGGGCGCTCGGGGGAATATCCTCCCGGAAGGACAGGGGGCTGGCCGCATTCGGAATCAGCATGTTTCGCCGGCTCGGACGACATATGTCACATTCACGAAAGCCGAATTAAGCCATGAGGAAGTTATACTCGAGCCCTGCCTCGCCGCGCCGCGCCGCCGCGCCGCGCTCGCAGCACACGAACCATTTCGAAGTTGAGCCCTCGGAAAATTAGTGCGCTCTGTTTCGGGGCCAAACGCCTCCCCGGCCCCCGCATCGCCGCGCTGCTGCGGCGTGGGGATAACTTTGCCACTACTCTGCGCGGATCTCGTGTCACTGCCATTACTCACAGCTTGGCTGCGCTGAGGTGCAGTGCGGGGACTGGGATGATTTGGAGGGGGCTCCTCCTCCAAGCATCGGGTAGCTCCATTCCTCATAGTCGGCACTGGGTGCACCATGGTGCACCTTCCTCCCTATCAGACTCCCAAGAATCAACACCCCCCCTCCCCCTCCCTTCCGCAGGGATCGCTTTTCAGCGTCCGAACTGGCAGCAAACCAACAGCCGCGCTGCGACGCGTCGCTACCCCGCCCCGCGCCCCAGCACTCTGAAAACCGTTACTGGCCTCGTCTCTTTGCCTGCGGGGTATTGACGATGCATGCCCGCTGCACTCAGCCTGCCGAATCAAAGAGCGTCCGCTACCTCACGCCTCGGCGATTTTGGACTTTGAATTCATGGTCCTCTTTTTGCGCGGGGTATTGACGATGCATGCCCGCTGCACTCAGCCTGCCAAATCAAAGAGCGTCGCTACCTCACGCCTCGGCGACTTTGGACTTTGAATCCATGGTTCTCTTTTTGCGCGGGGTATTGACGACGCATGCCCGCTCCACTCTTCCGACCCACTGACTACGCGGAGCACACGGAATTTTAATGAACAGAAGTCGTGTTGTGGCTGGCGGGCTGCTCCGTGATGGTGGCCTCTGTGGCCCCGGTGGCCCTGGTGGGTCCCGGTAGTGGCGGTGGCCCCGTGTGAGCTCGGCCTGGCTCGGCCTGGCTTGGCCCTGTACGTGCCGGCGGCCCATTGGCCGAGTCGTCCAAGTCGCGTGCAAGCCGAGTGGGCCCCACCCAGGCTATAGCGTGGCACCCCCGGCCCGCCCCACCCTACAGGCGCCGTCCAGCCTCGCCACTGCAGGTTGCGCATACAGGCCGGCCCGGCCGGGCAAAAACTTGGCCCCGCACCGGCCGCGCTTACGAGGGATCACAATCGGCTTACACGGGCATGCGGAGCTGCGGACTCGGCCTGAGGAACTCGGATGGTTGAGTTTTCTCGTATACACAGTGTTGCATCGCGAACACAGCGCGGAATTTAATGATCAAGCAAGCAAAATTTTTATTATTTTTATTTTTGACGATATTTTGTGAGGTTTTTTTAGTACGCTATAAATTTTTAACGTCGAAAACTCCGAAATGGTTTTGGTTTTGCAAGGTGCCAAAATCGGAATTTCTGGTTTTCTGTGTGTATTTAAGTACGGCAGGTGTTGTCCAGGAATGATGTGGCTCCGTCACTTCGCAGCAGTCGTCTGGAATCCCCCGGGAAGTCGTGGGCCACGCCCCGTGGGGCTTGCTAGGTCTCGCCCGGCCTTGCCCGGGCCAGCCCGTCTGGAACGGTACTTTTGGCAGTTGCCTGACTGAAGCTGAAGTTGGCGCAGACTGCCTGGCCGCTTCTTCGCTTCTTGCATCGCTCGCTGCGTGGTTGCGAGACGCGGGTAGATGGAGGGCGGCGTGGCCTCGGCGTCTGGCCTGCTCCCCGGCGGCCTCACTTGTCTACGAGGCAGCCTCCAAGGCAGCCTCGAAGGGCAGCGAGGCAGGCCGATCCGCAAATGGTCCGATGAATTATTCCCGCGTCCGTGGCCGTGGAGTTGCCCGTGTTGGTCGCCACCGGCCCCGCGCCTCGCCCCGCGCCTCGCCCCGCGCCTCGCCCCGCGCCTCGCCCCGCGCCCCGCCCCGCACCCCGCGCCTCGCCCCGCGCCTCGCCCCGCGCCTCGCCCCGCGCCCCGCCCCGCGCCCCGCCCCGCGCCCCGCCCCGCGCCTCGCCCCGCGCCCCGCCCCGCCCCGCGCCTCGCCCCGCGCCTCGCCCCGCGCCTCGCCCCGCGCCTCGCCCCGCGCCTCGCCCCGCGCCCGCCCGCGCCTCGCCCCGCGCCTCGCCCCGCGCCTCGCCCCGCGCCTCGCCCCGCGCCTCGCCCCGCGCCTCGCCCCGCGCCTCGCCCCGCGCCTCGCCCCGCGCACCGCCCCGCGCCTCGCCCCGCGCCTCGCCCCGCGCCTCGCCCCGCGCCTTGCCCCGCGCCTCGCCCCGCGCGTGGCGAACGTGAGCGTGACGCGCTGGACAGTCTCCGGAGGCTGGAGGGGAGCTGGCAGCTGCGCAGCTGGCGATTCGACCCTTGCCCTTCGAAGGCTGCTCGTGCCTTCGTGCCCCGCTGATCCCCCTTGACCGACCGCCGACCGCCCCGCCCGGAGCCATCGCTTGCTGTCTGTCCTTTTGACCCATGGACAGCACTGGACGGCACTGGACAGCCACACTCCAGCGGTTGGGGTAAAGGGCACAAGTGGAGCCCGGAGGGTCGCAGGTCTGTATCCTGCATGCTACACTGTGGTGGTCCAAACCCCCGACGCAGACAGAAGGCCACCCGCACGCAGCCGTGCAGACAGGTTTGCCTATGCGGTGGTCGGCGGGCGGCGGGCGGCGGGCGGTGGGCGCGGAGGTTGTCGTATTTGGCGCCTGGATCGGGCGATCGAAACCCAGCACTCACACATTTTTACTGGCTGCACCATTGCGGTTCGAACCCACGGCTTCAAGAGCTTCGTTCCAAAAAACTACTTACATGAACTGTGGTGGCCGACAGCAAAGAGACGTCGGATTCCGGCACTAGAGTTCGGGGTTCGAAACCCGTTAGGTCGCAAATGTTTTTACGAAGCGTGCATCGCACGAAGGCAGTTCAAGTTTACAAAATCGGCCGACGACCAGCGTGCCTTCTCACAGCACAGTGGAGGGGGGGGGGGGGGGTCGGAAGGTGGCGCGTGGTGCAGTCTGGGCACACACTGCGTGGCTGCGGCACGGTGGGCGACAGGGTTCCGACAGTCTCCGCGGTTCGACTATCAGACTAACAGCGCCGCCACGGCCAGCGCGGTGCGGTGCGGCGCCAGCCGGCGCCAGCTCTCCTGGTGCGGCGCTCCGAGGGGCCGAGGCCGCGGGACGGCCATTATACCAGTGTGCTTGTTGTGGCCGGCTATCCAGGCTGGCGTTGTTGTTGGTGTTGGCGCGGACGAGGCGGACGAGGCGGTCGACGAGGATGCGGCGCACCCCGCTAAACAATTGGGCGCCAAAGTTTGGTGGCGGCGAGCGCGGCGGGGGCGGAACTGGGCGGGACGGGCACGGCGCGGCGCGGTGCGTAGAACGGGGTCATTGTCACCGGACCGACCAAACTTGCCGCGACCCAATTTCCCAGAGCCGCGACGCGCCGCGACGTCCGCCGAGTAATTAATGACGCCTCCGCCGGGACAAAGAAAGCGCGCCGCGACACAAGCTCGAGAGGAAGCAATCTGGCCGGGGAAAGAAAGAAGAAGTGAAAAGCAGCCCCCTTTTTGCTCGTCACGACAGCTCTCCCCAGCAAAACGCCCATTTCGGAGATTTGGCTAGCACGTAAAGGGTGGGAATAACCGTTGTGCTCGCCACCTCGGGAACACCTTGGCCACAACTAGTTTGGGAGCACCTGCTTCTGAAAGTTGTTCAAAATGTCGACAAACGTGAAAACCGCTCAGTTTCTTTTTGTGTGAAAGTCCTGTTGAAGAACGGACTTTTGACATTGTTCCGACATCGCCTCTTGATCTGTCAAAGTCGACGCGTTTCTCACTGTGTTTTCTTGGTGTCGCAGTCGAGGTCATCGCAGTGCCCCCGAGGCGTTGACCGGCGTTGGCCCAGTGGGGCTGCGGGGGCTGCGGGGGTTGTGGGGGCTGCGGGGGCTGCGGCTGCGGGGACTGCCTGTCCGCGCGGCTCCAGGCGGCCGCGGTGCCCTGGTCGTGGTACCTGTCCCGCTGGCGCGCTGGCGCCACTTCAATTACCAAACCCGGTCGCTTTGGCCTCTGGCTGGGATTTAATCAGGCGCCGCTATCGCGCGGCGTGGTTGGTGCCCTCGTTCTGGAGGAGGCCGAGTGGGGAGAGACGACGACGGCGACGACGACGACGACGCGGAAGTGGCGGCGAGGCTGCACGAAGAAAAGGCTAAGCGCAGGAAGTTAGTACGGCTATTTGGCACAGGGAGCAGCACTAGCCGCATGTCCCCGGAGCGGCGAGATGCTTCAGCGCCGGTGCTAAATGAGCCGGCTAAACGGCTCAGCCGGGATCCGAAAATTATTTTCCCCCTGTCTCCAGAGGGGAGCGCTCGCTAACTTCGTCCCGTCCCTCCCCTCCTCTCCCTCTCCTCGCTTGCCGCGGCCCTCTTCGTAAAACAGCGGTCATCTGAGTTCCCTTTTACACCGACTACGGCAGCCACAAGTTTTAATACCGAAAAAAAGTGGGGGGAGTGGCGGCTGATTCGCCCTTTCCGTAATGGACCTCGATTTTAATACTTAATGCTGCCCTGCCGACTCCACCTCAATATTCCACCTTGGGGGCCAGCGGGGCCAGGGGGAGGGCTTGGCGTCACCGAACATGCCTTGGATACGGCGCAGCTGGGCGCCACGCCTCGCACGCCACGCGCTGAGTAAGCCGAGACCCGCCTCGCCCAGGTGGACCGCCAAGTCCTTCGTCAAACAGGCGACTCCATGGACGAATTAGGGAGGGTGGCGTGCTGCTGGGTCCGGGCCCCTGGGTCGCCCTGGGCCCGCCTCCACTCACACAGTGTAGTAAGCCAATTACCCCTCCATTGCGCCGTCCTCGCCTCTCAGCCTCCACGCTCGTGCCGCGCCATGCCGCACAGTGGGCCAGAAGACCGGTGGAAGCGGACAAAACTCGAGACGCGTTTTGAGCCCCAGAGTCGCTGAATGGGACTCGAACCGAACGCGTGACCCCACCAATAGATTGCTCTCTGAACGAGGAATCCATTGATGGGGTCACTCGTTCGGTTCGAGGCCTGTTTAGCGACTCTGGAGCTCAAAACGCGTCTAGAGTTTTGTCCGCCTCCACCGGGCTTCTGGCCCACTGTGTGCCGTGCCGCTCCCCATGCGGTGCGCGAAGACAAACGCCTTTGTGCCTTGCCTCGGTAGTCGGGCTTCATTACAGTGTCGGATCGACGGCCACACTTCGGCTCGATGATTGCAACCCTGCCCTTGGCCGCCTCGCCCACCTCGATTAGTTTTCGCCCGGCAGCCGACCGGCAGCGGGCAACGGCCAACGCCGCGGCCGTATCGAGCGTCGAGCGGCCCGGCCGACCGGACGACACCGCCGGGGACCGCTGCGCTGCCAGGGTATCGACCCGGCCGACCCGCGGCCTACGGGCATCTCTCCAATACTCTCCGAAGGGCAGGGCATGGGTGCGCCGCTGGCCCGCTGGCCCGCTGGCCGTGACAAGCTGCCGAATCTTATCTCTGCTCCTGCTGCCGCGCTGTGCGGCGGCGCGCGGCCGTTCGATACGTTTTGTATCTTTTGAATCCTTCGCTGCGAACCGCGGCAGGACGACAGCGCCTCAGGAAGAGCGACCCTTGCTGGCTCTGCTCGCCGCCCCGCAGCCCTGCCCCGCTCTGCCCAGCTCTGCTCGCTCTGCCCTGCCCTGTCCCGCCTTGCCCCGCCCTGCCCCGCTCTGCCCCGCCCTGCCCCGCTCTGCCCCGCCCTGCCCCGCTCTGCCCCGCCCTGCCCCGCCCTGCCCCGCCCTGCCCCGCCCTGCCCCGCTCTGCCCCGCCCTGCCCCGCCTGCCGCTTGCCCCGCCCTGCCCCGCCCTGCCCCGCTCTGCCCCGCCCTGCCCCGCCCTGCCCCGCCCTGCCCCGCCCTGCCCCGCCCTGCCCCGCTCTGCCCCGCCCTGCCCCGCTCTGCCCCGCCCTGCCCCGCTCTGCCCCGCCCTGCCCCGCCTGCCCCGCCCTGCCCCGCTCTGCCCCGCCCTGCCCCGCTCTGCCCCGCCCTGCCCCGCCCTGCCCCGCTCTGCCCCGCCCTGCCCCGCTCTGCCCCGCTCTGCCCCGCTCTGCCCCGCCCTGCCCCGCTCTGCCCCGCTCTGCCCCGCCCTGCCCCGCTCTGCCCCGCTCGCCCTGCCAGGGCTCCGTCCGCCCCGCCCTTCCCGTGTGCCGCGCTGTGCCGTGCTGCCATTCTCTACCTTGTCTCCTCTTTTTTTTACGGTGGCGCACGGCGAGTCGCCCCGTGTTTTTGCCGCGGCGTGGCGGCGCGTGGCGGCCCTTTTGTTATTTGGCCTCGATGCAGGACCGCCACGCTAGCCTGGCTCGGCCTGGCTAGCCTCGCGCGGAGCGAGCTGCTTTCTTCATAAGGCAGACAGTCGTTGTGTGTCGTAGCGACTGTGTTTCTTGTGTTCCCGTCGGGCGTGTTGTGAGCGTGGAGGTGTGTTGGTGTGTGTGTGTCTGTGTGTGTTTCTTGCTTTCCTCCCAGCATCATCAGACCACACGACTCCTCGCTCCCTCTGACCTTGGACGCAGCTATGTAAATGTGGAGCAGCGACCCGCGCGCGCGGCTCACTGCTAGGCTGTCACCCCGCCTCGTGTTCCCGCTTTTAAAGCAGCCCGCGCTGCCGGCTTTCTGTTGCGACTGTTTTTCCTCCCTCTCGGATTCCATTTCTGTTTGTTTTCGGACGGTTTGATCCGATCGTCCCGTTTTCTATCTGGTGGCCACTACGGCCCAGCGGCACCCTCACTGGAAAACGATCTCGCTGTCCAAACGCTTGGCCACACAGCGCTCCTCCCCCGCCCCCATCCCCGATCCCTCGGACTTCGGAGTGTGGCGTGGCGCCCCTGTACCGGGCCTAGCGGCGTGGGGCGGCGCGGGCGGCGGGGGCGGGGGCGGGGGCGGCGGGGGCGGCGGGGGCGGGGGCGGCGCGCAGGGGTGTGGCGAGTCTGGGAGGCGCCTCTGTGTTTTCGCTCTCTGTCGAGGTTGTTAGCCGATAAAGGGGAGAGAGGGCCGATGGCGAATATCAACGAAAGGTAAACGGCCGAGCCGAGAGGGCCGCTCCGCCGCTTCGCCGCTTCGCCGAGGACCGAGCACCCACCCCACCGAGGGCCAGCCCACCCGCCCTGGCCCCCTCGACCCAATGCCTACTGACACCTTCCCGGCTGCCCTTTATCGTAGGTGCATTCCCTGTCCAGGAAGGGCTGGGGAGGGGAGCGCCCCACATGCCTGGCCTGGCCCGGCCCTCCTGCCAAGGGCACCGCACGCACACTAGCACTAAGTCATCGCGTTTCACATACGTACCCCTTCGATGCTCCATCAAGAAACTTCGCTTACCTTATGCCGCAGCAATGCCCTACGCCCGCAGACATGTCAGAAACAGAAACGAGCTCTAAAAACATTGCCATGGTTGATGAAACTGACCCATTTTTTAGAACAAGAACCGAACTGCGTAGGACTCTAAGGGTACTCCTTTCTTCTGGAAACTCGGCATCTCGCAGCGTGCGCTGCCCCGCTGCCCGTCGCTGCCATCGCGCCATGGCCCCGCTCGCTCGGCCCCAAGGCCGGCCGGGCCCCGCGTCGCTCGCATTAAGGTACCCCACCGGCACGCTCTGGCCGCCCCGCCCCGCCCCGCCCCGCCCCGCCACGGCCAAGCCCCCAGGGCCTCGCCTCGCCACGCCACACCGGGGCCTCGGCCTCGGCCTCGGCGGCCACAGCTGCGCAGTCACGCACCGCAGCCCGACGACGTTTTCAATTTTGGCGCCATTTTTTCTCCCCGCTGAACTAGACCAGGACGTTGTCGTGGCCCGCCCCACCGCAAGGCGGCTAGGCCCCGACACGCCAATCTGGCCGAAAAAAAAGCAAAAGCGAGTTTTCTGTTTAGCGTCACCGCGGTGTTTGCAGCCTTCAGCCGCCCCGAGCCTCGCGGTGGCGGCCGCGGCCGTGGTGGTGGCGGCGCCGCGGTCGACGAGTCCCGGAAGCGGGGTGCCGAAGGTGTTGGAGTCATTTCCTGCTTGTTAATGGCGGCCTGGCCGGCCAGCCTCATCGATTGAGGGCTGCACGCCGGACCGGCCGGCTGGCTGTCGTCGCTCTGTCTCTCTCGCCCGGTAGGAGAGAGACAAGGCGACGAAGCGCTATTCGGAGTCAGAGTGCAGGGCAGGCCCGGGCAGGGCAGGCCGCCCTCGCGTGGGGCCTCTGTGCGGGGGACTCAAGGGGTAGGGTGGAGTGGTCAGCGATCGACCCTGTTTTGTGACCATAGCCTGGGCTTGTGAGTCGGGCTTGCGCGGTGCCGGAGCGGGGCGGCGGGGCGGCGGGGTGGGGGCGGCCGGCCGTGTTTGGGGCCGTCGACACCGCGGCACGCGCCAGGCACGTGTCGGGGCACGCGGGGGCACGTGCCACGCCCGGCGGGGCCTAGCGCGGCCCTTGGCCCTGCCAAAAAGGTTGAGGCGCCGCGCGGGGCGGGGCGGGGCGGGGCGGGGCGGGGCGGCGGCGTTGCCGAGCGTCTTGCTTGGCAGATCGCGACGCGTCGGCGTTGCCAAGCCTCGCCAGCCTCGCCCGGTGGCTTGCATAAAACAGGCGTCAAGGGCTGGGTCGCTCCCCGTCCCGCCGTGGTCCACCGCGGTCCACCGCGGTCCCGCCGTGCTGCAGTGTGGTGGTCATGGCCGCGTGGACACTCATCAACAAGCCCCACGGTGGGGAGCAGCCGCCCTGGAGAAGGTCCGCGAGGCCGCCGTCGACGTGGCCGAATGAGTCTCGTGCGATGACGTTTACTGCTTCTCGGTGTGGAGCGACGCGGCACGCCCCTCAAGCCCCCCCCCCCCCCCCCCCTTCCTTGCGTGCTTGCAAGTTCCAGACGCCGGCGCGTCTCGCGTATCTTCATAAGCCTAAGAAAATTACAACCATCAGCGGCGGGGCCTTGCCGGGAAGGAGGCCGCCCCGCCTAGTAGTCCAGGCAAACATTACAAAATAACGGGATTTTCCGGACAAAATTGCTAACAAGCTGCAATTTTGGGATTCGATAGAGTTCATATTGTAGAATAACATACCAAAAATCCCAAAACTTTTATCGACCACATTGGCCGCAATCAGCGTTCAATGTTCAAAATTTACACTTTTCGAACGGCGGCTATAACTTTTTACCTATTTGTCCGATTTCACTGCGGTTTCGCTCGTTCAATGCAGCATTGAACGCTCTTGAACTAATATAAAGACGTGTTTCGTCGTCAGACTAAAATTATCCACGCTAGAAGGCACAAACTGTCAAAAACGGGATTTGGGTCAAGCTGCAATTTTGGTTTTTCGTATTTTGTGGCGAAATGAGGCAGCGATTCTTAAAGTACCCTTTTACAGCTCGTGTAGATCGTTTTATTGCGCACAAGAAAGGTCATTACGCATTTCGGGCTACGACGTACGGTTTAAGTCCTACGGGGACGGAAGCGGCGCGCCACGGCGCTCTGCGGGCGGCCCGGGCGCCTTGCTGCGCGCCGCTCCACGTAGCTCGCCGCGACCGCCCAAAGTGACACATTTGGCGTCGCAGTGAAGGAAACCGAAGCCAGTTAGAACAGAATGGTGAACGGGATATTGTTCTACAGCGCCGTCGCTTTCATTGCCTCTAGGAAAAGTTATGCCAAGCTCCGTTCAGCGGGATATGCGCCTCAAAGTCGATGCAATGGCGTGTTTGTGTCACTTAGGGGCGAATTCGTCACTTTTTCGGCTGACTTCGCAGCGAACTTGCAAGTCAACTGTTCGAGTTAAAGTTACGCTCGAAGTATTTTTAGAAAGGTGGGATGACAGAGAATACTACCACGAGGGTAAACGAGCATTTGCTAACTTTTATTCCGTGCACGACTTCGGCAAAAGTGCTAGTTTTAGCTGTTTTCTAAGAAATTTGATATTTTTCGCGAAGAGGTGCAAGGAAACAGACGAAATTTTACCTAATTGGTCAACAGGAGCCCATTTCTCTTCAGTTTCTCTTTCCAAATATGTATTGTGAATTACGACAGTCGTCTTAGTTTGTCTCGAATGCTTCTTTGAAGTTGAAGAAAATTGTCATTTCCCTAAAATAATTGTCAAAACTCACACATCGCACCTCGCATTGCTGATATACCAACGTAGTCCCAGAAGAAATTGAACCGGGACTGTGTTTGACGTCCGTCATATTATAAGAAAGTCTCTCGAAATTAGTCACAACTACCTTAGTTTGTCGAGAAAAGTACCCCAAAGATGGAAGAAATGAGTCAACCACATGATTGAATTGCTAAAACTAGCGCTTTTGCCGAAGTCGTGCACGGAATAAAAGTTAGCAAATGCTCGTTTACCCTCGTGGTAGTATTCTCTGTCATCCCACCTTTCTAAAAATACTTCGAGCGTAACTTTAACTCGAACAGTTGACTTGCAAGTTCGCTGCGAAGTCAGCCGAAAAAGTGACGAATTCGCCCCTAAGTGACACAAACACGCCATTGCATCGACTTTGAGGCGCATATCCCGCTGAACGGAGCTTGGCATAACTTTTCCTAGAGGCAATGAAAGCGACGGCGCTGTAGAACAATATCCCGTTCACCATTCTGTTCTAACTGGCTTCGGTTTCCTTCACTGCGACGCCAAATGTGTCACTTTGGGCGGTCGCGGCGAGCTACGTGGAGCGGCGCGCAGCAAGGCGCCCGGGCCGCCCGCAGAGCGCCGTGGCGCGCCGCTTCCGTCCCCGTAGGACTTAAACCGTACGTCGTAGCCCGAAATGCGTAATGACCTTTCTTGTGCGCAATAAAACGATCTACACGAGCTGTAAAAGGGTACTTTAAGAATCGCTGCCTCATTTCGCCACAAAATACGAAAAACCAAAATTGCAGCTTGACCCAAATCCCGTTTTTGACAGTTTGTGCCTTCTAGCGTGGATAATTTTAGTCTGACGACGAAACACGTCTTTATATTAGTTCAAGAGCGTTCAATGCTGCATTGAACGAGCGAAACCGCAGTGAAATCGGACAAATAGGTAAAAAGTTATAGCCGCCGTTCGAAAAGTGTAAATTTTGAACATTGAACGCTGATTGCGGCCAATGTGGTCGATAAAAGTTTTGGGATTTTTGGTATGTTATTCTACAATATGAACTCTATCGAATCCCAAAATTGCAGCTTGTTAGCAATTTTGTCCACCACGAATGTAATGTTTGCCTGGACTATAGCCTCGGCGCGGGCCTCGCCACGGGGCTGTCGCGAGGCTAGGCCGGGGGCCGCGGACCATTAAGGAGCCATTAGGACACTGCTCACTGCGGCCGACTGCGGCAGCGCTTCTCCAGACACTCCCGGCGACAAGATGGCACACGCTGAAAAAGTGGGCCCTCGGCCGACACGAGGACCCTGCCACGTGCAAGGCCTCCCAACCGCGGCCGTGGCCAGGCCTCGAGGCAAGCCTGCGGCCGGCGGTGGAGAGCGGACAGGGAAACTGTTGAAACCAGCGAGACAAGCTACCATTTTGAGGTTAATCCCATTTCGGAACGATAGGTGGACAGGCACAGGGCGGGCACAGGGCAGGCTTGCGCGCGTCGGGGCTGGCCGGGGGTGGCTGGCGGGGGGCGAAGACAAAGGAGCGGGGGCAGCGGGGCGGGGCGAGGCGGCGGGGGCGGCGGGACGGATCGGTGCCGCCAGAAGGCCGACCCGACCCAGGTGGGGCAGGAGCGTACTTACTTACACGTATTGACCGTGAGAGCAGCGGAAAGCACCCCATCCAGGTGCCTGGGGTGTGTGCGTGTGTGTGTGTCTGTGTGTGTGCGTTGTGCGTGTGAGCGGAGCGGCAGCAACCGAGTCACCGAGGCTGGCCTTCTTTGGAGGGGTGGCCCGTTAGTGCGTGGAAAGGCAAGTTTCATCGCTCTGTGTGCGTGCGCGCGCGCGCGCGCGCGCGCGTGTGTGTGTGTGTGTGTGTGTGTGTGTGTGTGTGTGTGAGTGCACCCCCTCCTGCCCCCTTTCCTCGCGCTGTGTGGGTGTTCCTGCGGCAGGGGGGCCCTGCCAGGCCCTGCCAGGCCCTGCAGCATCACGTCGCTCCCCGAGACATGCCTCGGCTCGTGCCTCGGCATGCCGAGACGGCGTCCCTCCGGGATGCGATTGAGTCGATCAGCTTCTTGTCTCGCGGAGCCGCGGAGCGCCTTCCTCGTGTATTGTCCGCGGCCGACAGCGCAGTCTGCGCAGCCAGGCAGCCCGCAGCCAGCCGCTCGGCTCTTCTTCTTCTTCTTCTTCTTCTTCTTCTTCTTCTTCTTCTTCTTCTTCTTCTTCTTCTTCTTCTTCTTCTTCTTCTTCTTCTTCTTCTTTCTTCTCTCTCCTCCTCCTCCTCCTCCTCCTCCTCCTCCTCCTCCTCCTCCTCCTCCTCCTCCTTCTTCGGCTGCGCTTCCTGACCGGGGACCCATGACAACGTTGACTCGCATTCAGTGCACAACGCTCGGCAAGTGAAGTGGCGGATTGAAAAGCCGGGACCACGGTGGCCGGGACGGATATCGGGTGCATGGCAGTGCATGGCAGTGCATGGCGCGGGTCGCTCTCCGGGTGGATAACGTTTCCATTGTTGCCCTGATTGGCCATGTTTCCAGGAATTCCCCGCTGCCGACGTTCCCACTCGCATTCGTCGATGCGTGCGTCTGGCGGTGACAGGTGCCCAGGTGATTTTATTTTTTATTAAATTTAATAAAGGTCCTTATAAAAATTTATTGGAGTTTAATATGATAAAGTAAGCTTTTATAAGGGCATTCGTATAAAATTTCATAACATTTTATAAAGATTTTTATAAAATTTTATAAACACCTTTATTAAATCTTATACATGACTGTATATAATTATATACAGCGATATGCAATCTGTATATGGTTGAATGAAGCGATTGGTCATGTATTAAGTTTTATACAGGGGTGTATAAAGTTTTATAAAGGGTTTTATAAAAGTTTATACAGGGTTTTATAAAGGTTTATACAGGATCCCTTATAAATTTTAATACAAGTTTGTACATTTAAATTAAAAGTTAATAAACATTTATAAATGTTTATAAGAACCTTTATAAAATTTTATAAAAAATAAAATCACCTGGGTGCGCCAGCGCCATTGCGCGCGCATTGCGGGTCCGCGCCACGGGCCCCGCAACTTGAGGGAATTGCGAGGGGGATTTATTCCCTTTTCGTTGCGACAAGGGAAAAAGGGCGGCCAACAACGCACCGCGCTGACAATGGCTGGCGTTTGCAGGAAAATCCGATACGATTCGCCATGCTTGCTTGACCCGCGCGAGACGAGCATCGCCGTCCCACACTCAGACTGCATGGAGGGCGAGGCGGAGCGCGCGCCCTGCAGCCCTGCAGCCCTGCAGCCATATACCGCCGGTTGCCCTGTTTGCCCTGCACACTGCGTCCGAACAAAGAGGTCTCGTCTCCCTCGCACTCATGGGGGCGTTGCGTACACGTGTGAGAGAGACAGAGGCTCCGCCACTGTGTGCATGCTCACTCACCCGCGCGCTCGCGATATGCGTTGCAATGAGGCGGCAGCGATGGCAGGTCAAACACGCGCCGCGTTTGCCGAGCGCACATACCAGTGCAGGTGCTTCCATGATTGGGGTCTGCGCGTTCTGCCTCCGGTGAAATTCCACGTTCTTCGGAATTCACTGATGTTCAACAATTGCATGGTAAAAACGGAACCTGATTTTCCCAGGAAGCCTATGGTAGAGACATAGGCGATTTCCAGGGAGCTCCTGGGAAAACCAGGAACCGTTTTTACCGTGTGGCGCACATTGGAACTCACCCGAAATTCACTTAAAATTCATCGGCAAAAAAAATGAGTCTTCTTACATTTAAAGTCATTTCCCCTTGGGTTTATACCTGTGCTCCTTTTCTTCTGAGGGACCGTCAACACCCCATGTTTGTCCGTTCCTAGGCGGTCCCTCGGCTCAAACTCTTTCCAAGAGCACTGCGCTGCGCGGCGCTGTGTGCCTCCCAGGGCTGTGGGTGTATCGCCGCCACTGCCGGCTGAGGTCCACAGCGGCGCACAGTGGTCCACAGTCCTCACGGTGGTGGGGCAGCAGCGGGACCGCATTTATAAATCATGGCCAGGGTAAGAGGGCGGGGGCGGGGGAGCGCGCCGTCCAATGAAGAAGGCAGTGGACAGGGCAAGCAGCAGCCAGCAGCAGCACTGCGCAAACCTCTTTCCCGGGTCCTCGAGTGCTTACCTCGAGTGATTCCACACAGCGTTCAGACTGCAGCTGGAGGCCGCCGCTTCACTCTCTCTCGCTCTCTCTTTGTCGCCCTCACCCACCCACGGAGGAGTCAGGCTGGATGGCTCGGGCCGCAGGCGCTCGGGGATCCCCATGGGGATCCCTAACCTGACCAAAAGAAATGCAACTTTTTGATAAGGATGCAATTTCTGCTCGAGAGCAGCAAGGAAAGATACGACAACGTCATGAGAACACCATGCTCTGCTCCGGGGTGGCGGGCTGCGGTGGAGGGAAGGGGGGCTTCGATTCAGGAACTCATTTTTCAGCGTGGCGACGCGCGGCCGGGCGCTTTTGTGGTCCGCGGGTCTCTCTCTTTTACGCCCGGACCGCCAAGCGCCGCCAAGCGCCGCCAAGCGCCGCCAAGCGCCGCCAAGCGCCGCCAAGCGCCGCCAAGCGCCGCCAAGCGCCACGCCGCGCCTTGAGGAGGTCCACTAGTCCCCGAGGCTCGCCGAGGCTCGCCGAGGCCGTAGCGTCGGTGTTTACGCGTTTACTGCCGCGGATGGCGTCGTTAATTTTACGGGCGACTGGTGTGTGTTGCCGCCGGGCGAGGCCCGAGCGAGGCCGGGCGACACCGCGCGTACCTCTAGCACCTGAGGGCCGTGCCGCCGAGCCGCGGTCCACGCCGAGGGCCTCGACGGCGTCCCGGCGGCGTTACTGCCGCCCCGGTTAACAGAGTGCTGTCGTTGTTAAAGCCTCCTAATCCGTCGCGGGTGTCGCGCCAGGCGTCGCGCAGTCCCCGCCGCTCAGACCGACTTTTGTCGTTTTCTTTCCTAATTATTCTGAGCGCGGCACCGCCGTCTGGCTGCCGTTTTGGCTTGCTTTTTGGCCTCTTTGCCTCCTGGTCGTTTTGGCGCCGCGGACGGTCCGACCGCTTTGTTGAACGCCGCGTTGTTGTTCGTCGCTCCCGCTCCAAAATGCATACATTATTGATGGTCGGCGCTTTTGAAAAACGGCCGGTCAGCGTCCGAAAGCAGGAGGCGGGACTGAATCCTAAAGCAAGGGGGAATAATTCAGTGGGGCGCAAGCAAAGGGCCAAATAAAAGAGGGAGGGGGGGGGGCTATTGGAACGCGGACGCAGCAGCCAGGGGACCGTGTGGCGGGACCGTTTTCCCATCCGAAGCACAAAGTACGATGCAACACAGTTTTGGCCGCAGCAGTCGGGGCTGTCCCGGATGAGAAATGGCAAGCTTAGCGCGAGGCCCGAAGCCAGGCCGCCCCGAGACCGGAGGTCCCTGGACTCTTCCCGACAGGGCTGCAAGCAGTCAGTCGCCTTGCAGCGACGGCCTTCCGACCGTCGGCCGGAGAGACTTCGGTTTTCGGAAGGAACTGACAGAAATGAAGAGCGAGGGCTGGAGTTGAACCCGAGCTTTCGTCTTGTGCAGACCAAAGCGCTAGACGGCTGTACACAACATTCACGCCAGGAGTGGTTGGCAGCCGAGAATGTAAAGGCGTCACAACCCAAGGATCGCCGGCTGCCGTCATAAGGAGGTCCTTCCGTGTGGAAGGCCTGAACTACTATGCGGTAGCAAAGTCCGGATACACCGCTTCCCATCTGAACACCGAAGTTAAGCAGGCGCGGCTCGAACCTCAGTGCGGGGAGAGAGGGTTGTCGTTGTAGAGTTCAATTTTTGAATTATTTTTTGAACCAAATTTTAAAGAGACTGTATAATGTACGACTTTGCCGTATCTTGTGGGGGAAATGGGTTAGTTGGCAATCTGGCCCCGCGATCTGAAAGGATTATGCGGGATTATCTACGGAGCTGAGGCGTGACATCAGAGAGCCTGCGTGTTGACAACCCTGCGGCACGAGGAGGATGGGCCGGGTGCGTCCGGCACGCCGTCCACGTGACAGCGACTCGGCGCGGACCACGACTGGCCGTCTGGGCGAGCCAGAGCCAGGCATGGCGAGGGCGAGGCATGGCAAGGTGGGGAAGGAAAAATGCCCGGGGCGTGCCGGGGCGTGCGCCAGCGCCGTGAATAAGGCATGAAGTCATCCGGCCTGCACACCTGAGTCCGCGCGGTCCTGATGACCCCCCCCACCCCTCTCAGTCGTCTCGCCGACTCAGCACGCGGAGTGATATTTGCAGGTACACGCTGCTGCCTTTGCGGGCCTTGTTATGACCCAGCCAGACCCAGCCAGCCTCGGTGGGAAAGCAAAGGGGGAAGGGAGGGGCGCCAGCAGAACTCGTCTTGGTTGTGACACAGGTCGCTGGCCTGGGCGGCCCCGATCATTTTCACGGGCGACACAGCGGAACAGCCTCGCTTGGTGGCGGAGGGTGCGCGGCGGTGCGCGGCCGCGGTTTGCCCACCACCACCGCAGCGCGACGACGGTCTCCACCAAATCGCGCCAAAGTTCGAGCTACCCCGCCCCCTTTTCTTGAGGCCCAGAACCCGCAGAAACCGTCCGTAATCCCTCCGTGAAAAATGTCCGGTCGCGACGGACGGACACCCGATCAGAGAATTCCACCAACTGCTCAGCCGAAAGGGCCTTTTTTGCTCCCTTCTTTTTTAGGCAGTGGCGTGCATGGGATGAGTAATGGGCTTCCTTGAAAAGCAATCCGTGCCCGGTGATTGCAGTGCAGCGCAGTGCAGTGTACGGGCCGGGGCGGGGCGGGGCGGCTGGCTCATCAATCTCTCGCAACGTGCACCGTCCCATCGGGCCGTCGCGTCGGGCCATCGCGCCCCTCGCGTTGAGTAACGACGCCCGATGTATCGAGCTCGGTCCATCTTTTTGTTTTCCTGCTTCATGAAAGAGAAAAGGGAATGCGGAGCCGAGTGGGCGGGTTGGCAGTTGCGAGACGCGCGTGGCGGCAAAGTGAATGTGAATGATGGTGGCGACGACGAATCGAGCAAGAAGTGGAGAGGGGGCAGGGCCTGGCAGGGCCGGGCAGGGCCGGGCGAGCTGGGAGGACGCAAAGGCCACCCTCCTCGGAACCGGGTTTCGGGACGCCGAACACTTTGAAGTTTTATTGTGCTTCCACGAAATTGAGCGTACGCGTGTAATGTACGAGTTCGTGCACAACAACGCACAAGAAAGTGGGGGAGGGAAGCCCCAGGGAGAGGAACGCTTTGACCGAGGCGAGCGCGGAGCGGGTGCATCCACTGCCGCCAGGCATCCGTCGACGCTTCCGTAAACACTCCCCGGCAAAAACAGCGCGCCCCAGAGCAGCAGTCCCTTTGCTTCGTGACGGAGACTGTTGAGTCAACTAATTCCGACTTTCCGTCTCGAGTGGCGCCAGGGCGCTGCGTGGGCCGCCTCGGCCGGGGGCGTCTGGCTGTCCGGGCTTGGCGACGTGTTTGCTTTGTCCGGGAGTGATGCATCGGTGCGACGCTGCGTGTCCCGGCCGGTCCTGGCAGGGTCCTGGCGGCCGGTGACGTCCGGGTGGCTTCTGCGCGCCAAACTTTACGCTGAACGCCGACACGCTTCCTTGGTATTCATGGGTCCTGAAGTCTGCTCTGAAGTGGTCTGCCCTGGAGTGCGCGCCGCGCGGCCGCACCCCCAAGAACACGACACGCTCATAGTGACGTCATTTTGATGTCAACATGACAAATTTTAGTCAAAATTTCGACAGAGAAAATCATCATTGTGACGTCATTTTGACGTCCTTTGACTGCTTCGTGTTCTTTGGGACCGTGTTCGCAACACTGCCGCCGCAGTCCCCGCCTAGCCGCCCCTCTGCCGGCCGACCCTGTTCCCCATACAACTTTTAAAAGCCGAATCCGGTCTCTCGCCCTATTTGCCCGACAGCCCTCCGGGGCCGCGCGCCCCAGCAGGGCCGACAACGGCGTAAGGGTGCGACGCGCGACGTACGGCCCGGAAGTTAGCCGTGTCGCCGTGTCTGCGCCATTTTCAATATTCCAACAGGCGGACCTATCGATTGTTGGAGTAAGGAAAAAAAAACCGAAGCCGACAATCGAAGATAATAGATCGGTTGTGCCATACAACTCATGTGTGCAATCATTGTGGTTTTTCCCTTATCCGGCTCCGGCTGACACAACATTTTTAAGTCGTCTCCACTTATTCAATATGTCTGTCTACCCAATATTTCTACTCATTATTTGTACTTCAACTGCGGGGAAGGTCAACTGAAACGGGGTAAAAAGGATTTTCTAGAAGAATAATTGCATAATATTTCAATCAACATTGTTCTTGAATAGAAATTTGCGTAGTTCAACCAAGAGTTGTAAACTGTCTTTTGATGCACAGCCACTTTTAAGTGGCCCTGAAATATAAATAAAGGCAGGTCAGCTCAGACATAGGTTTTAACTGATCGGCCACAAAAAATACACCTGCCATATTTTAACTTGTAATGCTCAGCTGAAGATGTGGGGATGGCGGAACTCTATAAGCATAAATGCAAAGCATATTTTAATCAACGAATAAAAGTCATCAATAAATTTTGACCCGAAAACAGTGTCACCATTGTTTTGTTTTAGTAAAAAGCACTTAGGTCAGAATATGAAGTTGATCTTGAGGGTACAGAAGCATTAATGTGAAGTAGTCCCATCCTAATATTGTGAATGACGATTCCAATGGTGAGGTTAAGCGCCTGGGCGAGATGGAGATATTGTCAGCGTATTGAGGCGTGTCAACATACGCGACGCACTGTCACGTTCCCTTTAATCAATTTGAATCATGATTTTACTGTCTTGCAGTTCTCAAACTAGTGTACAACAGTCCAAACCTAAATAAACAAGGCAAGCGGACAGCAGACAAGAAAAATTTGCAAGCAACACACACACACCCAAAACAAAAGCTATAGATAAATGATGCCACGTTAGGATAAATGGGTCAGAGGTACCCCCACTGTTGGTCACCCGAAATGCGTAGTTGTGGGTGATCCTCATTGGGTACCGATGACGAATTGTATTGTGATTGGTGCGAGTCAGCTTGGCCGAATAGAAGGGGGAATTAATTAGTCGCGCCGAGGCTTCGTCGCCTCGGACAGCGCGACGAGTCGGTCAGAAGAGTTTCACCGCTTGACCGGCTCAACACCTCTTCCCTTTCGGCCCTCCTGCTCGCAGCCAGCGCACTAAGGGTAATTACCATACGGGACTTGTGTTTTCGCCATCGTCCAGTGTTAACGGACTTAGAATAGTTCGGCATCGTGCTATACTTAGCAAGCCGCTACTTGTAATCTGTACTTGGGTGAGCAAGCCAGAGAATCCTGTCTGGTGCGAGTATCAAAATTATGACCAACTAGACCAAATAAATATATTAACAACCAACAGCCTCTGATTAACCCTTCACTCCTGAGACCACACAGGGTGCCTTTACCCTTGACAAACCTAAGAGAGAACTAGAGAATCGACACACGGTCAAACACACCACACAGCATCAACCCGAGCATAACGTGGTTCCGATACCTGTTCTCTCTCCTCAAAAGGTTTGTGGCTCTCGAGTGTAAAATTTTTCCAAATCTTTTATGGCTTTTAAATTAACTTCTTTGTGGATTCGACAGGCTCACGCTTTCCAATTATTTCAAGCAGCAGCCCCTGTCCAACGAATCCAACACGACCTCAAAAATTTTTTTAATACTGATACTTTACGATTCCCTTTAACGCCATCTCATAATTTTTACGCTCATTCTCAAGCTTTACTGCGTCGCCCTACTATGGCTCATTTTTCTGTCAGTCCTGTCCTTCCGATTTTCAGTGGTTCTGACCCGGAAGAAGACATTAATTTGTTTTTTGCCCGTCTCAACAGAATTTTTGAGTGTAACGGTGATATGACGCAATCTCACTATTCAATGCATTTGGACAATCAGTGTCGTGGACCTGCCCTTTCTCTTTTCCATGCCGCATTGCAGTGGCTTGAACAAAACCTTCGCGCCCCAGGTGCCAATCAGAACCGAACGCCACTCGAAAAATATAACCATATACGTGGTAGAGTCCAAACTTTTGCTGTGAATCGCGATACAGCACTTTATCGCAAACAGCTTCAGTCCAGATTCAAGCTGGATTTCGAATCGTTCCAAACGTTTATAAAAAGGGTTCTCAGCATGCCTTACGCAATTGCCTTGGTCCTCAAACCAAACGACCTTACGCTGGCAAACTTTCTGGAACGAGTACAGCGCATAGATCAAATCCATCGCGCGTCCATGCGCACTCGTTCTCTTAAGGCAATGGAAAGTTGTTATAATTCAACCACTGCTTCTCCATTTGTTTCTGATTTGCCAAATATTTTCAAACCACCCAGTATTGTTAAGCAAGAGGCCGTTACAGCCCCAGTTCCACCTAAAGCTGAACAAGACCCTGCCACAGCTTCTCTTGCTCTCGATAACTTAGTTAACCAGTTGCAAAATCTTATATTTAAGTACAAACCTGCCACGGTTTCGGCTGTCTCTAACGACGCCTACCTTGACTCTGCCGTCCGCAGAGGCAACTTTCGCCCCTATCAATCACCCCAGTGTTCCTCTCGAAATGAACACCGGGCCCAGCCTCATCGTCGGGATTACAACGATCGCCGTTCCGATTCTCGCTCTTGCCGCGATTACGATGACCGCCGCCCAGATTTTCGCCCACTTCGTCGTAACTACGATGACCGGCGCTCTGACTTTCGCTCTTCTCGTCCTTTTAATCACGACGAGAGTTTTTCTCGAGGCCCGCCCCCACGGTTTTCTGATAATCGACCACTGAATTTGGACTACCGGAACGATCGCAGGTCTTATCGCCGCGATCACGATAACAGGCCACCACCTCGCTATTCCTCCAACAGTGGTCCAAGCATGTCTAGAAGCAATAATTATAATAATTATTCTCGTGGCCCTTCTTACAACCGCCGCACTTCTCAAACCTATACTAGGTATCGCTTCCGTGCTCCTCCCAGTGAATACGCGGAGGCCAATGTCCACTGCTCCGACACTACTAATTTACCTCCTTTGCCTGACATACGCTGCCACATTTGTGATTTGAATCACGGTGACTCCACCTGTCCCATTGTCAGGAATATTTTAAGCTTAATTTAAGTCCTCTTTTCGCTTTTTCTCTAAATTTCAGCGCTCAATTCTCTTTTTACCTTGATCTGTTTCCCCTCTGCGGTTTTTTTGGTTCTGTTCCCAAACGCCCAAAATTTTACCCCTGTTTGTTTCCCCTTTTTCGTGTCTGTTTTTCCCCATTTCCCCTGTGCTTCCACATGTGTTTTCGCTTTTCTGTGGCTGTTTTTCCCCAACTGTCCCCTGCGTTGTCAAACGCCAACTGGTGTGATATCATGACTTTTGAAAAAGCGCACCCTTTTATCGGCTGCTAATGCCCATGTTTCCTACGCAGACGGCCCCTAGCGCATGTTATGTTTTTTGCACGTGCTTCTTTTTACCGGCCATTCATGCCGGCAACCCCCAAATGAAACGCAACCACCCAGAGCGCTGTTTTTGAATGCACCCTTTTGCCGGCTGCCCCCGCCGATGTCCCTCCCCCAAACACCAAATGGTGTAATATTATGTGTTTTGCCCCACGCCCCTGGCGCCAATCCACTTACCCCATGCCCTGCGCCAATCCCTTTGCCCCTGGCCGTGTTTACCCCATGCCCCCACGGCCACTTTCGCCTCATTACCCCTGTGCTGTCATGTGTGTCAAATCTTTTCCTATGGCACAAAAATCGCCACACGGCGCTCTGCAATGTCATGAGTGCCCACGCTTTTTCTATGGCAAACAATCGCCACACGGCCCTCTGCACTGTCATGAGCACCCACGCTTTTCCTACGGCAAAAAATTGCCACTCGGCCCTATGCTAGGGTGGTCCAAAAAAAAGTGAAGTTGCTCGGATCGTCCAACGCCGCCCGGATTTGGATTCTACATCGAAAAATATGAAATACGTGGTTTTTCCTTTTTCGAAAAAATGATTTTTAGGACCTCCGCAGAGCCCTCAAAGTTTTTGGCAGTGCTATAAATAGGAAAAACTCGTAACTTAGTCATTTTTTGACCGATTTTCAAAAACGAAACGGGGATTTGTTCGTTTTTGAATGCTTATTCCGAAAAAAAAATATGCCTAACCCTCTTTTTGGTTTGTCTAACTTTCAGGGGCAAAAAATGACTAAATTTCGGCCCAAATTGGCAATAGTTTCAGTTTGTAGGCCGCTACAGCCACTCCAAGTCCACCCTGTCAGCATGGCGGGGTGCCCCCACCACAAGGCAAGCCCCATGAACAGAATTGGGATGCCGAGTGCAATTTGCCTACCTCCCAGGGGCATCAAATTGTGGATTTTTTCGAAAATCTATCAATAGTGATGTCTCTTGGGGCCTCTGGGCACTCAGATGGACAAACCTTCACACGGTTTGATACCCACACTAAATGATATGAACGTTATGGACGTTGCTGACGCGAGGGACCGCAAACCACGCAAGGCCACAAAGAAAGCCATCAAAATGAAGGAATTTTCTAAATTTTACGTTTTTCTGGTCCCGAGAGGTAAGCAAGGTGCTCAACAGTCCATTCTTATTGTTTGTTCTTTTTACGTAGTGCGGGTACCGAACCGTGTGAAAGGGTGTCCATCTGAGTCTCCAGGGGCCCCAGAGACATCACTATTGATAGATTTTCGAAAAAATCCACAATTTAATGCCCCTGGGAGGTAGGCAAATTGCACCGGCATCCCAATTCTGTTCATGGGGCTTGCCTTGTGGTGGGGGCACCCCGCCATGCTGACAGGGTGGACTTGGAGTGGCTGAAGCGGCCTACAATCCGAAACAATTGCCAATTTGGGCTGAAATTTAGTCATTTTTTGCCCCTGAAAGTTAGGCAAACCAAAAAAGAGGGTTGGACATATTTGTTTTCGTAATAAGCATTCAAAAACGAACAAATCCCCGTTTCGTTTTTGAAAATCGGTCAAAAATGAACAAGTTACGATTTTTTCCCATTAATAGCACTGTTAAAAACTTTAAGGGCTCTGCGGAGGTCCTAAAAATCATTTTTTCGAAAAGGAAAAAGGAAAAAACACGTATTTCATATTTTTTTATGTAGAATCCAAATCCAGGCGGCGTTGGACGATCCGAGCAACTTCACTTTTTTTTGGACCACCCTACCCTATGCGCCGTCATGAGTGCCAACCCTGTTTTCCGCGGCGAAATTGCCCAATAGCCCTCTGCGCAGTCATGCGTGCCAACGCTTTCCTCGAGGCTACTTGCTTGCAATCATTCCTGGCGCTATTATGCGTGCCCACTCCTTTACCTGTGGCATCTTCTCGCCCTTGTTTTGCTTCCTTTCCTGCATGTGCATGCGAGTATTCTCTGGCGAACTTCGCACTCAATCGCTCCACTTTTTCCATCGCCCCGGCATTAATTTCACCAAAAGTGGTCGCAAGCGCCACGCACTCCTCCCACATTTGCGGCGTTCAAATCACTGCACTTGGCCGCCTCGCCACCTAAAATTTGCAGTGCCACCTTTTCAAACACTGTGCGCTGGGCCAACTCAGCACCTAAACTTTGCAGTGTTCAAGCTTTTTCAAATCACTGCACTTGGCCGCCTCGCCACCTAAAATTTGCAGTGTGCCACCTTTTCAAACCACTGCGCTGAGCCAACTCAGCACCTAAACTTTGCAGTGTTCAAGCTTTTTCAAATCACTGCACTTGGCCGCCTCGATACCTAAAATATGCAGTGTGACACCATTTCAAACCACTGCGCTGGGCCAACTCAACCCTAAACTTTGCAGTGCTCGAGCTTTTTCAAATCACTGCACTTGGCCGCCTCGATACCTAAAATATGCAGTGTGCCACCTTTTCAAACCACTGCGCTGGGCCAACTCGGCACCTACGCTTTGCAGTGTTCGAGCTTTTTCAAATCACTGCACTTGGCCGCCTCGCCACCTAAAAATTTGCAAGAAAATCTTTTCAAACCACTGCGCTTGGCCGCCTCGCGCGATGTTGTTTTTCCCGGCCGCTGTTGCCGATGCGTTTTTCCGCTTTATAGCGACGTCCTGTTTTCCGGCCCCTTGCCGCCGGTGTTGTTTCCCGGCCGATTCGGCACCTTACAACGGCTTCTGATTTGCATGGGCCCTTCTTCCTGTTTACGTCCACTGCCGTCCAACTTGACCTTTCACCGCCCCCGATTATCTGGGCGTGCTGCAGTGCGTACACATGCATCAAATAATTGTGGACACTTGCATGCCAGGCTTGTAAAAAGCGGCCTATGACTGGCAAAATTTTTACGCTGCCAAAGCCAAGCTGACAGCTACCAATTGACACTGATGGTTTTCGTTCTGTTCTATTTTACGCGGCCTATCTGTTTTATACTTCGGTTGTGCACGCCATCTGCTTTTGGAAAATGCCCCCCTCCCCCATTTGCCCTCATAAGGGATAATCTTTTTCTTTTGAGTGATAACGTGGCCACTCCTCTATGCTATTTCCCATTTTTTTCTCACATTTTCCCCGCAGATAGACCTATGCTCCCGAATTCTTCCTCAGCATGCTGCTACTTGTTTCTTTGACAGAACAATTTGGGATTTCCTTTTCGTGAACCCATTGTCATTTTCGACGTCTCAAAGGCGCTTGCGTTTTGGCTTTATGACGGCAGTCACTTTTATCAACCTAACTTTGCCAGCCGTACCTTTGCACACGTCACTTAAGTTTTCAGTCCAAATGACTAATATAATAAGCGGTGGTTTATTATTGGACGACATTGGACGACGGCCCTTGCCACCGATTTGATTCGGAGTATTTTGAAAAGGCACTTGTTGTTTAGCCGGTAACTGAAGTACCGAAGGTACCCATTGGTATGTGCCCCTTTCAACATAAAAATTACTAAGCTATGATTGTTGCTTTTACCGCCAAACCGATGCCCCCTTTTACTGGTCGTTGGTGCCGATGCTGCATTTACCGCCCAGTGCGATGACCCTTTTTACCGGCAATAGCTGATGTTACTTTAACCGCCAAGAGCGATGACCCTTTTTACCGGCCACTGCCGCCGATGTCGATTTTCCGCTCTGAGCGATGTCTAGTTTTTCCGGCAACTGACACCGATGATGATTTTCCGCTTCGAGCGACGTCTAGTTTTTCCGGCCGCTATCGCCGCTGTTGTTTTACCGCTTTTTTTCCGGCCGCTGCCGCCGATGTTCTTTCCCGGCCACTGACGCCGATGTTCATTTTCTGCCTCAAGCGATGTCCTGTTTTTCCGGCCGTTGCCGCCGATTTTGATTTTACGCCTCGAGCGATGTCTTGTTTTTTCCGGCCGCTAATGCCGATGTTGCTTTTCTGCCTAGAGTGATGTTTTTGAATTTCCGCCCAGTACGATGTCCCTTTTACCGGCCGCTGATGCCGACGTTGATTTTCCGCCTTGAGCGATGTCTTGTTTTTCTGGCCACTGCTGCCGATGTCGATTTTCCGCCTCGCGCGATGTCTTGTTTTCCCGGCCGTTGCCGCCAATCAATTTTCCGCTTCAAGCGATGTCCAGTTTTCCCGGCCGTTGCCGCCGATGCTGTTTCCCGGCTTTTGCCGCCGATGTTGATTTTCCGCTTCAAGCGATGTTCAGTTTTCCCGGCCGCTGCCGCCGACGTTGATTTTCCGCCTCGCGCGATGTCTTGTTTTTCCGGCCACTGCTGCCGATGTCGATTTTCCGCTTCAAGCGATGTCCAGTTTTCCCGGCCGCTGTCGCCGACGTTAATTTTCCGCTTTGAGCGATGTCCACTTTTCCCGGCCGCTGCCGCCGATGTTGATTTTCCGCCTCGCGGGATTTCTTGTTTTTCCGGCCACTACTGCCGATGTCGATTTTCCGCTTCAAGCGATGTCCAGTATTTCCGGCCGCTGCCGCCGACGTTGATTTTCCGCCTCGCGCGATGTCTTGTTTTTCCGGCCACTGCTGCCGATGTCGATTTTCCGCTTCAAGCGATGTCCAGTTTTCCCGGCCGCTGTCGCCGACGTTGATTTTCCGCTTTGAGCGATGTCCACTTTTCCCGGCCGCTGCCGCCGATGTTTATTTTCCGCCTCGCGCGATGTCTTGTTTTTCTGGCCACTGCTGCCGCTGTCTATTTTCCGCTTCGAGCGATGTCTTGTTTTCCCGGCCGTTGCCGCCGATGTTGATTTTTCGCTTCAAGCGACGTCCTGTTTTCCGGCCGTTGCCGCCGATGTTGATTTTTCGCGTCAAGCGACGTCCTGTTTTCCCGGCCCTTGCCGCCGATGTCGATTTTCCGCCTCGCGCGACGTCTTGTTTTTCCGGCCACTGCCGCCAACGTTGGTTTTCCGCTCCGGCGGTCCTGTTTTTCCGGCCATTGCTGCCGATGTTGTTTCCCGGCCGTTGCCGCCGATGCTGTTTCCCGGCTTTTGCTGCCGATGTCGATTTTCTGCCTAGAGCGATGTTATTGATTTTCCGCTGAGACCGATGCCCCCTTTTTATTTCCGGCCGCCACCGATGTTATTGATTTTCCGCCTAGACCGATGTTTTTAAATTTCCGCCCAGAGCTATGTCCTGTTTTTCCGGCCGCTGTCGCCGATGTTGATTTTCCGCTCTGAGCAATGTCCAGTTTTTCCGGCCGTTGCCACCGATGTCAATTTTCGGCCTGGCGCGATGTCCTGTTTTTCCGGCTTTTGCCGCCGATGTCGATTTTCCGCCTCGAGCGATGTTTCCTCTTTCCGGCCGCTGATGCCGATGTCGATTTTCCGCCCAGAGCAATGTCCTGTTTTTCCGGCCGCTGCCGCCAATGTCGATTTTCCGCCTCTAGCGATGTTTTGTTTTTCCGGCCGTCGATGCCGATGTTGAGTTTGCCGCCCAGAGCGATGTTTTGTAATATTTTTGCAATGTGCTCCTTTATACCGGCCGTCGATGCCGATGTTAATTTTGCCGCCCCGAGCGAAGTTTTTCAATGTTTTTGAGAATGCCCCTTTCTATCGGTGCCGATGTTCCCCAATTATTGTTGACACCCACGGGCGTACTATTATTACTTTTAAAATGTGCGTCTTTTTACCGGCTGTTCATGCCGATGTTGTACACGCCCTCATTCCCTTGAAAGATGAATGACTCTTGCCCCTTACCCCTCATGTTGTCTCCATCTCCTTGTTACCGGCCACAAACGCCAAAGATTGATTTCTATTTTGTTCAGCCTATGAGCTTTTCTACGAGATATTGAGTATACCGGCTCCGCCGACGATAAGCCCCCTCACCTTCTCTCTCCTTTCCATTCCAACGCCCCCCTCCATTCTCTTATTTCCTCTTTCTTATTTCTTTTCTGGTTTATTTCCTTTTCTTACCTTCCTTTTAAAATGGTATTTATTAATTCTTTTTCGTCAAAAATTTCGGTGAATTTTGGTGTTTTTTTCCTTTATTTTCCGATAAGTATCTTTTTTTTCGTATCATTTAAGACACCAAGAACGACAACTACGACAACGAAACGTACGCTATCAATTGATCATCTTTCATCTTTTAAATTTTTCGTGCCCGCCCTACTGTGCATTTATTCAACTTTTCTGTACACTCTTTCTTTCTCTGGCGCGTTTTCAGCGCTCATCATAACTTTGTTCGTTTTTTTCTTTGTTTCCTTCCTGATCACTCCCTTTTTTACCTACAAATGTGATCATTTTCTTTCCTCTAAACAAAAGGCGGGCACACCCCTGAACACGTTTTGTTGCAACACAATGTTCTACTTACGTTGCACCTTTTTTTTTCTTTAAATTTTCTTTATATACACTAACTCATTCTCCTTTTTTTAAATCTTGTTTTTCTTCTTTTGGTTTGTTCTTTCTTACCATTTGTTCTTGTCACAAATTTTCTTTTTTTCTTATACATGGCTATACAGACACTTCCTGCTATATGATTAGCATTTTATAACTGATTGTTACTTTCTATACGATTCAAAATTCTTACGCGGTACTTGGTCCGCCACAAAAAAAAAAAAAAAAAAAAAAAGAAAGACGAAAGTCCACAGACCTAACTTTGTGAACCCTTATGTTGCGCTATTTGAACGTAGGCAATAGCATACTATAATGTATTTTAGATTATTGGCATTCTGACAATGAATTTGTTTTTTTCTTCTCCGACTACATTTAAATAGAATACTTTTTCTCGACCGAGCCTAATTAGCAACGACTGGTGCATCCCACCTGTTTGTTTTTCCCCCAGTAAATTGAGATCAACTCGCGAAACGCTCTCACGAACTCAATATGTGTTTTTAAGCATTAGTTCTCAAAACAAATTATATCCAAATACGTGTTAATTGTTGCCCCTTTCCTGCTTCATGGATCCGTTGCCGCGGGCTGGAGCGAGAGTTGTCTACCAGAGCTACATTTCCTGGTCCGACATCGCGGCGCCACACCTCTGCACGGCTGCTGTTGTTGCCGTGTAGCACATAGAGCCTATGTTCCCGGGACGACCCATCTCCCTTCCGGCTCCCCGCACCCCCAACAGCGACCCCTGACCTTTGGTAGCGACCCATTCTTGGGTTCCACGCTACCTCTCATCACCAAACCTGCATTCCAGAAGAAACGCACGTCAACCGTCAAGAAACGTGCCCATCATTTCGTCGCTATGTCAGTGTTTGAAAACAAGTGACTCTTTATCCATAAACTACAACTTTAATTCATCGTTTCGGGGTGAGGTGTGTGTTTTGTTGCGGACTCTCGTTCTTCGCTCGTAGGCGCGGGCCTGTCTCAGTGAGGAGACGACTGTTTTCACAAACGGCAAATGTTTCTAAGAAAAAAAACTTTTAATATGTTCGCGTATTTGTCTACCTTTGTCTTTTGATTTTCTTTCATCTTTTTAAACAAAATTTTAACTGTGTTTTTTTTCTTTTATGTTAGTTCTGATACAACTTAAACAATAATATGTATATCATACAGAATTTCCATTCAAACCTTAAATCGGCTTATACAAAATTTGATTGGTCGGTCTTTTAGGCAAAGTCTGTCAAGTACCTAGGTTTACGGCCATGTACGTGTACGCGACGCCCGAAATAAAGACGTTAGAGTATATTGCAAGGGCAAAGTGTACACGAGCGGCCACCTTATTTAAAATATGGATTTTAAAAACTGAATTGTACTGGTGTACAACGCTAATCTTTTAATTTTACACGAAGTAGTTATTTGCATTTTGAACAATTCAAAGCTTTCACTAACTTCACTGCTTTCTCTTTTCGTAACTAACTTTGTTTCCTTACTTTTGCCTCGCCTTCCTTTGGTTTTATCTGTAAACCCGTAACGAGCTTATAGTTTTTTAACAAAAATAATTGTTTCGAGAATGCAAATAGCTCTTTTCTTCATTGTCAGAATTAGCGTTTCTTCCCTTTAGTACGCTTGAGATCATATTAACATCACCCTTTAGCTTTTTGACAACAGACACTTATCATACCAATTTATTGTTAATGCCTTTTAGGACCTATTTCAACTTCTCGAGTTTACTTATTGGGACGCAACGCTTTGCCTCTAGTTTTTAAGTTTATGTTGCGCATTCTCGCAAATCGATTTCACTCCAACGACATCTCTTACTTTTGCCATAATTTTATTTGTTATGATTTATCGACTCGTATGCACCAGCCCCTTGTATTTCCGTTGCCAATTAACTACTTAATGTCACGATTTAATTTATTCGACCTCTCGTTATCCTTGATTTTGTCCCTGTCTTCGTAGCATTTTCAAAAATTATTGTAAATTTTTTCTAGGGCCAAATTGTGTAAATTTTATCATTACCCCCATTCTTTACCTTAAGCTTTGCTTATTGATGGGCGTTTTTTCTAGGTTTCAGGTTTTTAATGTAACAGCCACTTAGATTTTGTCTTAGTCTGCACGGTGCCTCAAGATGAAAATGTGAGTGATACACAGCCGTGCCTTGCTTTAAATAACCTTTGCGTAGGCAACCCGCCCATCATTTTTGTTACGTGTCCCTGTACATGGACACAACGGGGACGTTAGGATAAACCTTGGCAGGTTTGTACTGAATTATAAATTTTGTACGTTGGATATTTTATTATTGGTCTACGAGGACGTAGACATGGACACAACGGGGACGTTAGGATAAATGGGTCAGAGGTACCCCCACTGTTGGTCACCCGAAATGCGTAGTTGTGGGTGATCCTCATTGGGTACCGATGACGAATTGTATTGTGATTGGTGCGAGTCAGCTTGGCCGAATAGAAGGGGGAATTAATTAGTCGCGCCGAGGCTTCGTCGCCTCGGACAGCGCGACGAGTCGGTCAGAAGAGTTTCACCGCTTGACCGGCTCAACACCTCTTCCCTTTCGGCCCTCCTGCTCGCAGCCAGCGCACTAAGGGTAATTACCATACGGGACTTGTGTTTTCGCCATCGTCCAGTGTTAACGGACTTAGAATAGTTCGGCATCGTGCTATACTTAGCAAGCCGCTACTTGTAATCTGTACTTGGGTGAGCAAGCCAGAGAATCCTGTCTGGTGCGAGTATCAAAATTATGACCAACTAGACCAAATAAATATATTAACAACCAACAGCCTCTGATTAACCCTTCACTCCTGAGACCACACAGGGTGCCTTTACCCTTGACAAACCTAAGAGAGAACTAGAGAATCGACACACAGTCGAACACACCACACAGCATCAACCCGAGCATAACGGCCAACATATGAAAATAGAAGAAAAGGGTCAAAACTATAAAGTTTTCTTTCAAACCCTTGAAACCGTCTTTCCTGCGAACTTCTCGCTTTGATGGCCATGGATCGTATCTGTACAAACGTGAAAAAACAACTTCATAGCTGGAAATTTGTTTTTCTTATGTTGGCATCATCAACTTGTTTTTGTTTTGTTGTTGCTTGTGTTGTCAATGTTTCTTGGCCGGTTCGGGCGTGTTCGCGTGTGTTTCTTGGTTCGTTTGATTTCTTTTTTTTGGACTTTCATGAAAGCTTTTTTGAAAGCTTCAAGACTCTAAAATCATGATCCAAAGTGATCAAAGAGAGCGCGGCTGTGCGTCACGTATGTCAATCCACCAAAAAACTAAGAAAACTTCTCCATCTGGGTGGGCGGTCCAACCTCGCCATACTCTACTCTCTTGGGATCTTCACAAACAAGGTTAGTAAAGGGACTTCTATTTTAGTGTTTCTTGTCTGCCCACAAGACCAACTTAATGTTGTCACCTTAATGTTTTTTTCCACAAGACCTGTGATAAGGCAATGTTTCTGGAACAAAATTGATTGATGTCCGTCATACGTTGATCAAACTAATTTTTATACTAATGCGTACTGGGATCAGCCGTTATCATCTTTGATTGAATTTAGTCACTCAGCATCTCAAATATGACAGGTCTTTTTTTTCTTATGCAACCAAATTGGCTATTGCTTCATAAACTGGCCGAGCCACATATTTGTTATTTATTTTTGACAAAGCCTCTTTGTAACGGAATCGGGGATTAAATGGAGCTCTATACTTGCAAGCACTTATCAAACTTAGTCCACGCTTTGTAGTGTTGACCGAATGTGGGCCACACTTCCATGGGCAGTGTTAACATGCCCTCAGTTTGGTCCAAATTTTGTGTAAGCTCCTTTCCTGCAATGCAGTCGAGACACCAATGCTGGCGGAGGGTATTGTGCTCCTCCTTTCTGTTGTGACTGACGTGATTTGGCGAAAGCTATCGCGCCTCCGATACAGACGATAGAAACCAATGGATCGTGAATGGGTGTGGTTTGTGTTGTGACCTACTTCTCCTTTTTTAGCACTCTGCGCGGTCTGCGCCCTCGGGCCCGATGCGTTAGTGCGCGCGCGCGTCTGTGTGTGTGTGTGTGTGTGAGAGAGAGAGAGAGAGAGAGAGAGAAAGTGTGTGTGTGTGTGTGTGTGTGCGTTTGTGTGTGTGTGTGTGCGTTTGTGAGGGGGGGGGGAATCGCGGGAGTGGGAAAAGGGGATGGGGTGTTGTTCGTCCGCGTCAGTGCGTCTGTATGTGTGGGTGTAGTGTGCGTTTTCCCTTCCTATTCACTCTGGTGGTTTCGCGAGACGCCCCGTCGTCCCCGGCTGCCACACTAACATATGCGCGCGCGCTCACACTCACGCACATACACACACACCCACACACACGCACACTCACGCACACACACACACACACACTCACACACACACACACACACACACACACACACACACACACTCACACCGCACACACTCACACGCACATTCAGAGGCAAACATTCACTCGAGCGACAACTGCGGCGGGTGTTTTCTTCGGTGCCAAATCCTCGCCCGAGACTCGGCACGCTCTGTGACGCTGCGAGGTCCCCCGGTTCGATGCTGCGACGTGGCTGCGATGTGACTGCGGCGTAATGATGGCGCTAAGGTGGCGTGCGTTGTGTTGCAGGTAACGAGCCGGCATGTCGTGCTCGTGCCCTGGGGACGGCGCGGGCCGGGGCCGCCGGGGCCCGCGGGGGCGTTGGCCGGAGGTGCCCCTGCACGCCCTGCTGGCGGTGCTCGTGCTCGTCAGCGTCCCCGCCAGCCCGGCGCCCTTCCAGGGGGACCCGGCGCCGGGCCGGTCCCCGGGCCCCCCAGGGCCGATGTCGACGGCCTCCACGAGGACCCCCACGACGGCCTCGGGGAACGTGACCACGGCACCGCCGCCGACTGCAGCGGTCGCCTCGCCTCCGGCCTCGGCGCCGGCCTCGGCCATGTCCAACCCGGAAGAGGCCTGGTGCAACGGGTACGCCGGCATGGGCAAGGCCTCGGACGCGCCGCAGAACCACGCCGTCAACCTCAGCCTCAGCCACGGCCTGTTCCTGCCCGGACACGGCCTCGTCGTGGGCGTCAAGTACAGAGGTAAGTCTGCTTCGCAACCCCAGCCGGGAGTGTACCCGCGGCCTTTGTCGCTTTGAGGCGGACAAGCCCGAGCAGCCAGAGGCCGCCAGAGGCCGCCAGAGGCCGCCAGAGGCGGTGCGGCGGAAGGCGCGAGTCCTTGACGCGAGGCTCAGTCGGAGCGCCTGCGAACCTCGGGGTAGGCCCGCCCGCCGCACCGGTCCGTGTGCGCGTCGCCTACCCGAGACTCAGCGGGCGCTCGGCTTCCGCTTCCCGGCCAGCGCCGCTTTGTCGTGCCGCATCAGGCCGTTGATTAAAAACTATTTCGGGGCCGCTCTTTCTTTGCGAGGTGCTTCGCGTGGAGCTCTGCGACCCGCTCAGGGAAGGCGACGCGTGTGGCTCCTGCGTCACTGCGGCCTCAGGCACGCTCGAAGCGCCCCAGGCACGCCCCAGGCACGCCCCAGGCACGCCCCAGGCACGCCCCAGGCACGCCCCAGGCACGCCCCAGGCACGCCCCAGGCACGCCCCAGGCACGCCCCAGGCACGCCCCAGGCACGCCCCAGGCACGCCCCAGGCACGCCCCAGGCACGCCCCAGGCACGCCCCAGGCACGCCCCAGGCACGCCCCAGGCACGCCCCAGGCACGCCCCAGGCACGCCCCAGGCACGCCCCAGGCACGCCACAGGCACGCCCCAGGCACGCCCCAGGCACGCCCCAGGCACGCCCCAGGCACGCCCCAGGCACGCCCGCCGCCCCGGAATGCTGTGCTGTCATCTAAGGGCGGCTCGCGCACTCGCGGCCATGTCGCGCTGGCGGGCGCACCGCACCAAAGAAAGGTTACCTTGGCCGAAACTTTGGCCCCGTTTCGAATGTGGCGTCGTCGTGTTCGGGCCGCCCCCCACGCCCCCCACGGCCCCCTCGGCCCCCACGGCCCCCACGGCCCCCACGGCCCACTCGGCTGGGCGAAATGTCAGCTGCACCCTTCACTCGCCGGCCCGCAGCGGCCCGCAGCGCGCACGGTATGTCCACCCCCTCCCCCGCCAACCGCGTCGCCCCGCGTCGCCCCATACCGCCAAGAACTTTGAGCAAGCAAAGGCCCGGCACGTCACGGCGCGGCCAGGGACCCGGCAGCGGCAGGCCATGCCGTGTGCTCGTGGCGCTATCTCTGGGCCGCGGTGTGTGCAAATCATTACGACACGCTTCCGGTCGCACCCTCGCTCACGTGCCATGTTTGCACCGACCAGGAATCGATTTGGCGGAATTAACGCGGGCTGCACGGCAAACGAAAATGCCGCTTTCGGAAACGGAGCAGCACTGGCAAAACTAAAGGGTAGTTGTACGCTTCATTGAAGCGTACAACTACGCTTCAAGACTGTACGCCCTTCTTGAAGCGTGCAACTACGCTTCAAGGCAATTCCCCCATGCATTTAGATAGGAAGAGGAAGAAAGGAGCGCATGAACTCTTGTACGCTTGAAAAGGGTGTACTGGCTGTACGCTTCACGAAGGGCGTAATAGTACGCCTTAGTTTTACCAGTGAGGAACCTCGGTTCGGAGAAACGCTCTGTATCTCCCCCACTCTCTGCCGGGATGGAAAGATGAGTTTCGATGAGTTTTCTCACAGACAAGGCCAGGTGAAGAAGTGGCTCGTTCACAGGAACAACACACAGCTTGTGTTTACATCCTAGAGGGCCTCCGGCTATAGCCTGGCCGAACAGTGCCACACTCTTAAAACCTTACGAAGTATTTTGAGCATACAAAAAACTAAAATACTTTGTTATACGAAGAAATAGTTCGTAAATTACGAAGTATTTTCTTTGTAAGCTTTACGTTTGCTCAAAATACTTTGTAATACAAACTACTTTTCTTTGTAAGGCCCAAAATAGTTTGTAAGGTTTTCTCCGAGGGGGTAAACACTCCGGTGAACCTTGTACAGACTACTCCCTATTACGGGGTATTACACTTGTATTACGCAGGTATTACGCCACAATTTCATTGAAAAATGACAATTTTTGATACTTTTGGTCCCAAAATGTATTACTATAACGCGTATTACGGCGTAATACCCGACTTTTGTGTACAGGGTATTACGCAAGTGTTTACCCCCTCGGTTTTCTCAGTGCACGTCTTCTTGTCTCCCTCGCCCCGTCGGTGCGAGACACAGTGGCGCCAGCACTGTTCCCGATTCAGACTGCTTGTTGTTGCGTCAAGACCTCGCCCTTGCATAATAACGGCCCTGCGTCACTTCGTCAGGCCCCCGTCCCCGCCACCCTGCCTTCCTTGCCCTCCCTCGGGCCGGGCGTCGAGATTACGACACACGCCAGTGTGCCTCCGGGGTGGCTGCGGTGGCGGCGGTCGCGCTTGCGACACGCTGCAATTGTAGCCGCGGCAAAGCCAAAGCCTGCGGCGCACAGTGGGCCAGAAGACCGGTAGAGGCGGACAAACTCTAGACGCGCTTTGAGCTCCAGAGTCGCTAAATGGGACTCGAACCGAACGTGTGACCCCACCAATGGATTGCTCTCCGAGCGAGGAATCCATTGGTGGGGTCACACGTTCGGTTCAAGGCCTGATTAGCGACTCTGGAGCTCAAAACGCGTCGAGAGTTTTGTCCGCCTCCACCGTAGAGATGTGCGAACATGTTCGGCTCCGAACGAACACGAACGAACCGAACACATAATTAGTTCGATCGGTAACGAACACTTAGTGCTCGCACACGAAATGTTCGTAAAATTATTGTAAGGTGCGTTCGAGTCTGAACAACGACCCGATACACTACACGACACGTGTGAACAAGCAGCGCAGAACCAGGATTCTATGCATGTCGCTCGACAAGTTTCGTGTCCCTTCTAAAAAAATTATAATGATAAAGACAAATCATAGCGATTTTTTTGCGGAAGCATATGAGAACTGAAATGAACCAATATTTACATTTGAGTCCACATTGTAGTATTTCTTGTTAAGAGGACTGTTCGAGCCTTGATCGTTCGGATTCGAACAACATTGTGTTCGGTTCGGTTCGTTCGAAAAAAATAGTGACGTGTTCGGTTCGGTTCGGTTCGAATTAAGTTTTAAATTTCCTGTTCGTGTTCGTTCGGATTCAAACACAGCCTGTTCGCACATCTCTACTCCACCGGTCTTCTGCACACTAAATTCTTATGGACTTTTTAAATGCATAAGAACGCATGTTTTATGCATAGTTATGCATGCTCAGAAACGTCCATAAGGTATGTATAAAATTATGCATCACTGTGTACATTTTATGCATCTTCCTGCATAAAATGTACACAGTGATGCATAATACAAGGTAGGTTTACGCCAGACCGCGTCTTGTCGTAACAGGCTTCGCGATGTCTCGCGGCCTGTTCCTCCAATCCGCGCCTGGCGTACCTACCTTGGCCTGCGGCGTTAGCCTGCCTTCGGCAGGCATTGGCTTGTCCGTCGGCGGTTACTTATTGCATGCTGGGGGGCTCCGCCCCCCAGACCCCCCTTCATTATAGATAGAGTAGCTTCATCTACAGATAACACGATCTTGACCCTTGGAACTTTTTAACTTGTCGGGGCTGGGGGCTCCGCCCCCCAGGCCCCCCTTCCTTCACGACAAAGGCGATCTGCCGCAGAAAACTCGATTTTCCCGAGGGGTGAATCACTAGTGTACTCATGTGTACAAGTTTGCCCGTACTCAGTGTACTCACCAGTTTAAAAAGGGCGAAATACTCTAGTTTTTCGACCGATTTAACGTTGAGTGCCGTTAAAAACGCTAATTAAAGCCTTAAAACGTTTCAAATTGGGAAATTTATGAGTTAACCAAGGTGTACTCACCCGTACTCATGTACTCATGTGTACACCAGAACGCTGAGTGATTCACCCCTCGGATTTTCCGCCGTTTTTTAGGTGTTTTTCGGCTATAAAAACTGAACCAGTTGAGCTAGGATGGTGAAATTTCGCGTGTGCCGAGCCAAGAACATACCTAATAAGCCTGCAAAATCTCAGCCAAATCGGCCGAGCCGTTCAGGAGGAGTAGTGTACACACACACACACAGACAGACAGACAGACAGACAGACAGACAGACAGACAAAACTTTTCAACCGCACTGGAGTAACAGGCTTCGCTATCGCTCAGCCAATTATACATAACGTATGGACGTATCTGTGCATGCATAACTATGCATAAAAAAGTCCATAAGAATTTAGTGTGTGGCCCACTGTGCGGCGGACGGTGGAGAAAAGCGGCGCGCGGGGTGGGTGCGGTGGGTGCGGGGTGGGTGGCGGAGGAGGAAGACCTCGCGTGATTCCAGGAATCGCGACGGACTCAAAGCAGCCGCAGTTGATTGCCGCCGAAGAGGCGGCGAGACGCGGTCGCGCTGGCGGCGAGGTGCTTCTCGTCGACAATTGCCCCCCCCCCCAACCGGCGTCATCGTCGTCTGCCGCTTTCATTGGCGCCCAGAGTTAACAAAGACGCCGTCTTTCTCGCGGTAAATTATTCTCGCCGTCGGATCGCGATCTGTCACCGCGACGGCGTGCTGGCGCTGTGCTGGCGTCGCCGAGGGCCCGCCCCGCCCCGCCCCGCCCCGCCCCGCCCCTCCAATGACTCAATGCGGCAACGACTTACTCTCCATGGAGGGGCGGCGAGGGCGCGGGCCGCACCGCCAGGCAGCGCCAGCGCCTGTCGCCGCGCGAATGGCATCGCCGCTGGAATGGATCCAAAAAGCTTTACTTCTTTTATTGTGTTTGCATTGGAATAACACGGTGAGGAGTGGCGCTGTTTGCCGCGAGGCCGCGAGGCGCCGCGAGGCCCATTAGCACGCAGAGGCGCGGCGGGCGAGGGGCGCGAAGCCGAGGGGGAAATCAATCTTAAAAACTGTGGCCCGACTACTCCCTATTACGTTCTATTACGCTATTACAGAAGGCTTATTACGCTCGAAAATACCCAGATTTAGGCTAAAATCGGACCCTAAAGAGGGGCAATTTTAAAAAAATTGGCTATTACGCTATTACTATTACGCGTAATACCAGGAATCGGTGACCCGACTATTACGCGAGTGATTTCCCCCTCGCGCGAAGCCGAGCCGTAGCAAAGTGGTAGCCGATGCGGGCGCCAAAGTGGGAAGGGTAGCCAGGGTAGCCAAGAGGTACACGGTAAAAACGGTACCTGGTTTTCCCAGGAAGCCTATGGTAGAGACATAGGTGATTTCCAGGGAGTTCCTGGGAAAACCAGGAACCGTCTTTACCGTGTAAGAGAGATAAGTCCCAAACGTTATGCCCACGACAGTCCAACCAATCTGAAAGTCAATGTTGTCTGCACCACTGAAAGCCGCCGTCGTTGCGTTTGTTTTCTCGCCTTTTTGGCCTGTCCCGTGTGTTTATTGTAAAATAAATACCGTAGGGACGGGCATAAAGTATGATGCAAGCTGTGCATCCGTTCGATCGTCCGAGTACTTCCCGTGGTCCGATCTTGACCAAATGTGCCTCTTTGGGTGCCGTTTTTTTTTGGGTGGGGGGGGGGAGGGGGGCAATTGTCGACGAGAAGCACCTCGCCGCCAGCGCGACCGCGTCTCGCCGCCTCTTCGGCGGCAATCAACTGCGGCTGCTTTGAGTCCGTCCCGATTCCTGGAATCACGCGAGGTCTTCCTCCTCCGCCACCCACCCCGCACCCACCGCACCCACCCCGCGTGCAGCATGTCTCCACCGCCCAGTGGCAGCAAATCCGAGCCGAGCCCCCGGGAGCGCTGCATGGTCTTCATGGGGTCGAGGAGGATTCCGACAACGTATACCGCTAGAAGGGCATGTAGGGGTATTTTTGGAACCGGGGCGACGATACAAAGCCAATGGTGCTAGTTTGAAGCGAATCGGAGAAGTTTGGACCCGGGTTCTAATTACCAGTGGGGTATATTACAACCAATTTCCATTCAAATTTTGTTGCGCATGTTTGTGAGGGCTCTGATGACGAAAATAATATCTGTTTTGACCCAGACTCAGGTTCAAATTCCGTTAAGGTTTGCGTCAATCGCGGATTTCAAAATGTACGGGGGCCAAAGTTGCCGATGTGTATCGCCACTTTTCCTGTTATTTATGTCTGTGTTTGCCCAGGCCCCCCAACAGACGAGGCCGCGACAATACACCGTATCGATTGACCTGGCGGCAACTCGGGACGCGCCCTTAAAAGTATGCGATAACAGGGTCAAACTGCACTGCCCAAGTTTCCCACTTTGAGTTCCAAGGGCCCGACGCACGCCCTCGGACACCCCATAAAGTCTCAGCCGGGGATCAGGGGCGAACTAGGGAGGCTGCTGCATAGGCTGAGCACGCATTCACGTGGCGAGAACTTGGAAGCAGCAGTGCCAACAAAAGAACGCGTTGCCAGTGCATTTCAAGTGACGTTCGTTTCGACAGCATTTCGCGCCCTTTTTTGGTCGTCGCCTCTCATGCCTTCCTGGAGCCCCCTGTTACAGATTCACAAAAGGTCTCGGGATGCTTTTTTCCCCCAGCCTCCTTTTGGAATGTCTTTTTCTGCACTCCGTTCGCCACAGCGAATTTCTGCGAGCCGAGCGAGCTGGAGATGATGGTTGCGTTCCCTTTAATGATGCGCCCGTGCCTCGCTGCGACACAGCCTGCACACTTCTGCACTGTAGGTGGTGCGCGCTTTTGTTCGTCTTGTTGCCGAAGCGGCAGGGAGTCCTTCGCTCGCTCCGAGCGCTGCAACGGCTGAGGCGGGCCCGGCACGCCCACGCAACAGGCCATTTCGGTCGCCAAAAGACAGAGCGCAGGCCTTTCGAAAGCACGCCTCGCATCGAGAGTGCCGTGTAACCTGTGGCTTACGGTGCAGGAGGCCGCTCGGCGGCGGGGCGGCGGGGCGGCGGGGCGGCGGGGCGGCGGGGCGAGCCGGGGCCGCGTGTGTCATGCAGGTCTGCGGCCTTTGTAATGCGACCGCACACGGCCCATGTGCGCCAACACGACGGATTACGCGAGCAGTAACAGTGACGCGACAGGGCACGACCCCACCACCTCCCCACCGCACACTGTGGGAAAAAATCACAGTAAATCCTGTGGTGATGAGTACAGCTGTCACTTTAGTTCAGAGTTTACAGGATTTATACTGTACTTTGTACGGGATTCACTGTGTTTTTTTCGCACAGTGCAGCGCGTCGTTTAGGCCGAATACAGTGCGGTGGCGGCGGCAAAAAAAGAAGGTTTAAATTCTCTGAGACTTTATTTATTATCTGATGAACTCCGTTGTTTTGACTGAGTGTGAACACGTTTTGTCACCCCTAGATGTGGGAATGGAATGACTATTTTTTGTTAAATATCTGGTATGCCAATGTGGATGCTACTCAGTGAGGCCAGCGGTACTCTGAAAATTAAAACTCATCAGTCTCGGTGGGTGCACTAGTTCGCAGCAGGATTGTGTGCCGTCAATTTAAGTTTGGGCCTGAAGGGCGGCGCCGATCCGCCTTGCCGCTCCGTGGCCTGTGGTGCCACCACTGTGGTGGCACGCACGAGGAAAGCTGAGTGATTAATTAGGCAGCAAGTGGAAAGTTTGGAGGGCCGCGCGGCTTTTGAGTGCTTTGCGTCACTTTTTGCGGTCTTTGTTGGCCCAGCCCGGCCCAGCCCGGCGGCCTCGGATCTCGAGTCTCGGATCGGTCCGCGGTTGGCTACAAAGCGCAACCGGGAAGCGGAACGGGTCGACCGCGTTCCATCATTCTTCGGCGCGCTTCGGCGTGCCGGCCTCGTGCAAACAAAAAGAGTCTGGGGCAGGCTGCACAGCGGCCGCATTGGCCGATGTAAGGGAACGACACGTACCGTATTTGAGTTGCGAGTTTTATTGTTTTGCGAACTCTCCTCGACCTATCGTGCGGCACAGTCGGTGGCCCCTGGGATGCCGCCCGCAGCAGTAAGTAGTATGGATGGCCCGCGGACGGCCCATGCGAAGCCCGCCCACTTCACGGTCCATACAGTGTCGCGAGACGCGTGATGCATGCGCCCCCTGCGTCCGCACGCCGATCCGGGCCGCCAAATCGGCCGGAGAGTACAGTGGGCGTAGGGACTCCGCAAACAGAGAAAAAAAAAAACTTCACACTCGTGTAAATTTTGTCCGAATTTCAGAAACATGTCTGAAATCCTGATCAAAATTGGCGCACCTCTAAAAGCTGAAATTCTGAAAACTTACTCTGATATTGATGGTTTGACTACAGAATGTCAGGAGATGTTTTCAGCTTCCAGAGGTGCGCGAATTTTGATCAGGTTTTCAGACAGGTTTCTGACATTCTGACAAGACTTACACGAGTGCAGTCATTTTTAAGTCGGCTCAGTTTGTCAGTGAATGACCGCAGCGCCGATATTCGCCGCCAAAATCGATTGGCATCTGTTTGCCGCAGTCTCCAGCCGCGCCCAATGAAGATGATTCAGGCGAGCTGCCCGCAGTGTGCCCGAGCGCTGTCACGAAGGCCGTCATTTCGGACCCTTCGCCACAAAGGGCTGCAGGGTTCAGGGTTTACGGTCCCGGCGGCCGAGGCGGGGCCCGGGGGCAGGGCCGAGGGTGGCTGGGGTGCCACGATGCGCGCCCAGGCTGCCCTCGCTCCGCTCCAGGCCTGGGCCTGGGCCTGGGCCTGGCTGGGTCAGCCTCACGCCTTCATCACGCTTCCATAGTGCCGCCCATGCGTGAGGGTGGGTGTGGGGGACGGAGGGGAAGTCCCGGAAAAAGTCTGAGCTTCAGCAGACAAAGTTTATCTGAGATATAGCCTGGCACGAAATATAAATCGGAGCGGCTAATGATCGGCTCGACAGCTGATGATCGCCGCGGCGGAGAGTTTTTCCCGGTTTTTCTCCCGCAGCGCACGGCTTGCACGGCCCACTTATATCTCAAAACGAGTGCGGTCGGGCCGCAGCCACTAAACGATTCCGGAGAAGCGTTCTGTCTCTCTCGCACCTCTGTGGGACGCTCCGTGAGTGCGAGGACCCCTGATAGTCAGCTGGCGGACTGCAGGGGGTCGCAGCAGCAGTGTTTCCCCGAGATTGCGAGGCCGTTCATTATTTCGGAAACGCGTTTAGTAAAAGCGGGGCATCGCGGCGGCGCTGTCGGTTCGGTGCACTTTTGAATTATGGTTCACATCGATGGAAATCCAGTTCGGCCCCGGTTAATTAATGACAGGCAGGCGGGAAGGCAGGCAGGCGAGCAGTGCCAGAGTTGAATTAATCAGGCCGGAGTGTGTTCCGGGAGGGACATCGACGGCTTTCCCCCGTCACCTCCGCACCGCCACCTCGCCACCTCCTCACTGCTCGACAACATGAAGGCGCTCGCTCCGGCCGTCCTCAATGTTTGCCGCGTGTCACAGTTCCCTCGGCTTCGTGCGCGGCTTGGCGGGGCGAGGCGGGGCGAGGCGGGGCGGGGCGGGGCGAGGCGAGGCGAGGCGGGGCGAGGCGGGGCGGGGCGGGGCGGGGCGAGGCGGGGCGAGGCGGGGCGGGGCGGGGCGAGGCGAGGCGAGGCGGGGCGAAGCGCACAGTGCTGCCGCCCGTGTCGAGCCGCAGGCATCGGCCATCAAAATTTCATCCGACAAACTTTCTTTAGCGAGCGAGCGTAATCCTGGCTGGCAACGCCCCACTGCCTCGCTGCCCCACTGCCTCGCTGCCTCGCTGCCTCGCTGGCGTCCTAGAAGTCTGGGTTGTCCGACCGCCCTTTGCCCTGCGCATGAAAAATGCACATTGCCTCTGCAGATGGTGCGAAACAGCGCGAAGGAACAAACTCGGCCCAGCATTCGGCTTGTTGCTGTTGTCGTCGTTGTTGTTGACCTGGCGACGGAATGAACGTGGACATGGGATCCAGCCGCACGATGGTGTACTACGCTCCCGGCGTAGCGTCCGGTGGCACACAGTAAATGTCTTACGGTGAAAGGCTGCACCAACATAATATGGTGGAGATTTTCTCCATAATACCAAAGAAATTCGTCAAAATCTCTATAAGGTACAGTGAATTCTCAATGGTATGTTACGAAGTCAGCTGCACCACCATAATATGGAACATTTTCACCATAATATGGAGAATCTTCACTGTAGAACATTTAGAGTGCAGGTACGTGTTAGCGGTGTGGCGGTGGTATGCCGCGCCACAGTCGCGGGACCTGGCCGCCGTGGCAGCCTGGCGCGGGACTGGCCGTCACCGTCTCTTCTGGTTTCGGTCAAACTTTGAGAGCGAATCCTTGTATACCAGTAATTTATCTGGAATGTGTTGTTCAAAGTGCTAGAAGAGCCCGCACAACACATAGTAAATGACTTACGGTGAAAGGCTGCACCAACATAATATGGTGGCGATTTTCTCCATAATACCAACGAAATTCGTCAAAATCTCTATAACGTACAGTGAATTCTCAATGGTATGTTACGAAGTCAGCTGCACCACCATAATATGGAACATTTTCACCATAATATGGAGAATCTTCACTGTACAACATTTAGAGTGCACCGCTCTCGAATCTGGTGGCGCTGTATTGATCATATTCCTGGAAATTCGCCCACCGTTGGCTTAGGGGAGGGCTTCGCCGGACGGAAACATGAAGAGCACAGTTTTTGGAAGCATCGGTGGTGCCGGATGGCGTACAAACAAAGCATAAGTATTTATACTCGACATTCTATATCTACTTTCAGGAGTTTCTTTTGTTGTTTTTTTTTTTTAGAAATATCCCTGCAGAGCCCTTTTGCTTGAATTTTAGAGTCCAGTTGCTGGTTGCTCCAGCCGGCTCAGCGCGATTGCGAAAAGGGGTGAGGTCTGCTGCAATAGCATTGCCACGGCCCGTGCACACTGCCGGGCTGCGGCCCCGCCCCGCCCCGCCCCGCCCCTCCTTTCAGCGCGCAGCCATAGCAGAGCACAGGGCAGGAGGCGAGCGGCAGCAGGCCTTTCCCGCGTCAAAGTAAAGTATGGCTCCAATTTGTATGCGAGCGTTGGATTCGCGCATCTCCGCAAGGCCCGGCAACAACGCCCCGCAACGCCCCACCGACCCTCTCCAGCACGCCTCTGCGCCACGCCCCGCGCCGCCCCGCCTCTCGACGCCCCACTTGCCGCGCAACAGCTGCACTGTGCCTTGTGCAAAGCGGTGCAAAGCGGTGCAAAGTGCCCTGCATAGCCCGTCGGCTCAAGCAGCCACCGTTTTCCGCTTCGGCTGCTTTGGCGCATTTATTAATAAATCTATTCACAGACAAATTTAAGGAAAAAAAAATTTGCAGCTACCAAAAGGGGTGACTTTGCAGCCTATGAAGGTCATTGTTTGTGATTTTGTAATATAAACGATTTTCATTCTTATACAAAGGACATTCCTTCGTAGCTTTCAAAGATCTTCCGCAGCCTGTAAAGCTTTTTCATATGTATTGCAATTAAAATCTGTTGTAGGACGAACGATTTCCTTCGTAGGACGCGCAGCCGTGAAAGGATGTTCTTTGCCGAGGGGGCAAGCACGTGCGATGTAGGGGGACACGAGATATCTTCACACTAGAGATTTCGTCGGATCCCGTCCATTTTAAAGCCTAAAATCTGCCTGTTTTTGGCCTTTTTGGGGTTCGAATTTCCAAAGATTTTAGGGACTCCGGGGGACACAGGATTTCTCGAGTGGTTGCCCTCTCGTTCTTTGCAGAGTTTGAAGCGTTGACCTCGAGGGGGAAACGACTGAGAAATTTTGTGTACATCGGATAGGGATAACCCCGGATAACCCTTGGATTACCTCCGGATTACATCGAAAAATTTCCAGGATTACCATTGGATTACGCCGGATTACCCCGGATTACCTCAGAATTTCCCCGGATTACCCCGGATTACCTCAGAACTTCCCCGGATTATTTCGAAATTTCTGGTTATCCGGATAGCGGATAACCAATTGACCTTTCCGGGCTAAGCTTCTTCGTGCAATAACCGAATCTTTGCGCCGCCACACTGTGAGACCCAACCTATTTGCAGCGAAATGGCATTAAACTCGTTGTTGTTGATACTCCAGTTGACACCGAGTTCAATTCCGTTTCGCCACAAATTAGCTGGATCTTCAAGTGTGGCGGCGCAAAGATCCGAGTACATTGAACAAGTTGCTTAGCCCGGAAAGGTCTATTTGCTGTACATCGGATAACCGAAGTCGTTTCCCCCTCGGTTGACCTCGCCCTGGCGTCGCGGCCCCCGCCAGCGCGCCCCGGTCGTCCCTCCAACGCGCGTCTTTGTTATGGAGGCGCATTATTGGAGTGGAACAACTGTGGAGCAGGAGGAAGGCCCTCTTACCGCAAAGTCGAGTGAAGCCAAGAAGCCCCGCGCGGTCTCCGGGAAGCTGCAAGCGCGCCGAGCGAAGCCGACGAATAGAATGGGAGGTGCTGGCCAGGCTGGGCCAGCCGCCGGCCAACACTCATTGAACAGCGCGGCTCCTGGAACACTAGCTTTGCCTGTGACGTATAATCAGTTTGCATTGCAAAAGACCCCAGACGCAAAACGCGGAGCTCGACTTGTAAACGCGCGATGGGGTAAACACTCGCGGGTATACCCTGTACACAAAAACCGTGTATTACGCGAGGGGGTAAACACTTCAAGAAATCGTGTACAGACTACTCGGTATTACGCTGTATTATGGGGGTATTACACATGTATTACGACCTTAAAATACCAAATTTGGCACATTTGACCCACAAATGGTATCACGATCACGTGTATTACGCGTAATACACGGTTTTCGTGTACAAGGTATTACGCGAGTGGTTACCCCCTCGGTATTATACGCATCATTTTTGGGTCAAATATGCAACATTTTGGCATTTTAAGGCCGTAAGACACTGTAATATCCCCATAATGCAGCGTACTACACTGTCCGAAAAAACCACAGTGAATCCCGTTAATTTTTTTGCCGGGATTTACTGTAGTTTAGAACACAGGATCTACTGTGCCTGGCGACAGTATTTACTGTACCTGGTACAGGATATTCCGTACTCCACTCCTGTGGTACAGTAAATCCCGTACAAAGTACAGTAGATCCTGTCAAAAAAGTACAGTAAATTCTGTACTCTGAACTACAGTGACAGCTGTACTTATCACAACAGGATTTACTGTGATTTTTTCCCAGAGTGTACCGAGAAGTGTGTCCACGATTTCTTAAAGTGGTTACCCCCTCGTGAAGACGCCTGCCTCACGTTTTGCGTCGGCCGGTAACGGATCCCGTGGCCGGAGCCGTGCTTCCGTGAAAGACGCCGCTTAACACCCTCTCGACAACAGGGCTGCCTGCTGCTCCTTGCCGCTGGTCTGCAGAGGATGATTAAGTTTCGACAAGCGGGGCCGCCCAGCCGCCTCGGCCGCCGCTTCCACACGTCGGCGATCTGACGGCCGCCCGCAGCCCTTCTGCCTCGTGACGGCCGGGGGTTGGAAGGGGCGGCGGCGGGCTGGTCCCGGCCGTCCCGGGTCGGAGGTTGACTCCACCTTGCTGTATTTACCGCGCTGGAAAAAGAAAGACAGACTTGAAAGGGAAGCCTCGCGCCTCGCGCCTTGTGAGAAAAAAAGAAAACGCACTGTAAATGTCTTACGGTGAAAGGCTGCACCAACATATTATGGTGGGGATTTTCTCCATAATACCAACAAAATTCGTCAAAATATCTATAAGGTACAGTGAATTCTCAATGGTATGTTACGAGGTCAGCTGCACCACCATAATATGGAACATTTTCACCATAATATGGAGAATCTTCACTGTAGGACATAGAGTGCGACCGACTGGAGCGAGAAAAAGAGGACTGCCACGAGGCTTGTTGCCGTGCCGCGTGTATCGCGGGGGGCAGGGCCTGGGGCAGTGCGGGCAGGCGTCGCCGTGGCCCGACTAGGTCTTCCAGGTTAGGACGCCTTGTCGCGGGGCCGGGGGGCCGGGCGGGGCAGGTCTCGCGAGGACAGGAGGCACTAACGGGCGACGAGAGGCAGACTCGGAGATAGGGGACAAACTACAGCCGCCCGGCCGGCGCGGAGAAGTTTGCCGACGGTCGCGCCTCTTTTTCTCTTTTGTGCGCCGCCCAGGCGAAACCGTTGGATGAAAAAGCGGGCTGAAGTGGACTCCGTAATTAAAACAGAACGGGCGGGCGGAGCACGGCGGAGCGCGGCGGAGCGCGGCGGAGCGGGGAGCCGGGTTTTGTGTTGTTTTGGCGTGGCAGTGTGTCCCGCCAAGCGCACGGCGCGCACGGCGCACTCGGCGTGCGTGCACGGGGAGTGTTTCAGGGCCTGCCAGCCACAGGCCACCAGTCACTCTGATGGTTCGCGCGGGAGCTGGCTGCTGATTTTGGGTTCCGGACCGGTGGACGGACCCCGGCACTGTATGGTTCGCCCGACTGATCCCGAGTGCATTGAAAAAGAAATAAAAGAAAAGCTCTCAACGCGAGTGCGTTCGCTTTGCACGGAGAGGTGCCCTCTGCGTTTAGCTGAGTGCTGTCCGTCACTGCAAATGCTCTCGGATCGAAAAACTGACTTGTTTCGGTGCATAACGCGGCTTTTCAGCTCGGGCTCTGTCGGCACTCCCGATGAGAGCGAGAGAGGCAGAGCGATGGAAGCACTCACCGCAAGCAGCTTACTCTCTGCGGGCGTCCCCGCTCGATCTGTGGTCCCCTGGGGTCCCGCGGCCATCGCAATATAGCAACAGCGCGGCAGCTGCATTTCGCTCACAAGCCGGACTTGCACCTTGACTACTTACCGTGCCTGTTGCTGCGGAGCGGATTAGGTACGTGGGGCCCTCGCCAGCGGCGGGCCTGGGCTGGTGCCTCGCAGCCACGCACGCCCCGCGCAACACGCCGGATGAGCGCCGAGGTTCGGCTTTGATTATTTCACCATCAGACTTCTCCGCGGCGCACGGCCGCGCACGGCGAACGCGGAGGGAGGGGAGGGGGAGGGCCTTATAGCCGGGGGGCCCTCGAGTGTGCTAGAGGCAGCCCTTTAGCGTGATGCCGTGCTCGCTACTCTGTGCACGTGCGTGTGTGTGTGGAGTGTGTTGAGTGTGTGTGTGTGGGGGGGGGGGTAAGAGAGAGAGAGAGAGAGAGAGCGAGAGGGAGAGAGAGAGGGAGAGAGAGAGAGAGGGAGAGAGAAAGAGAGAGAGAGAGAGAGAGAGAGTGAGAGAGAGAGAGAGAGAGAGAGAGAGGGCGTAACACGCGTCGCACGCCCTGCCCCCACCCAGGCCGCGCCTCCAGCTCCAGGCTCCTCGTGTTTGGCTCTCTCGCTCTGATTATGAAAAATGAAGCAGGCGGCGCGCTGCCTGTCGCCGAGCTCGGCGCGACCACTCTGGAGACGGCTCCGTGTCGGGCGAGGCGAGGCGGGGCGGCACGCGCTCTTTGAAACTTTGGGACTAATCTGTCATTAAAATTCATGCCCCTAATTACTTTACCACTACGTGGCGGTGCGGGGCGGCGAGGCGCCGGGCCTGCGCGGCGCCAGCTGGAGTGGGCCACGCGTCACCCCGAAGGCCCCGCGCGGGGCGGCGGCGCACCGCGTGGGCGAGGACGGCGAGGACGGAGGCGAGGGCCCCGTGTCGCGTCACCGAGCCGAGCGGAGTAGGTCCAGGGCGGCGCAGGGCCTCCGCGCCCCTCGTCGCAGCGCTTCGACACGCCGCCGTGGACGCACACCGTAATTACCACGTCTTTTACCCGGCGGCGCGTTGCTGGGCGTTGCTGGGCGTTGCTGGGCGTTGCTGCGTCACGCCTCCCTGGCTCTCGTTTCGGCCGAGGCCGCCGAGGCCGCCGACGCGGTGGAATGGTTAACCCGCGCCTTGGCCACGCCGCGGCCGTGCCCCGGGCCAAGGCGCGGTGCCGTGACCCTGCCGGGGCGCAGCGCACAGTGGGCCAGAAGACCGGTGGAGGCGGCCAAAGCTCTAGACCTGTTTTGAGCTGCAGAGTCGCTACAGGACTCGAACAGAACGTGTGACCCCACCAATGGATTCCTCGTTCGGTGAGCAATCCCTTGGTGGGGTCACATGTTCGCTTTAGCGACTCTGGAGCTCAAAACCCCTCCTAGATTTTGACCGCCTCCACCGGTCTTCTGGCCCACTGTGCAGCGCGGAGCCTGCCCGGTGCCGCGCCGTCTCGCTAATAGCCGCCAATTTGGCCGTCGCCCTCGGCCTCGGGGCCCCGGGGCCTCGGGGCGGGACGTCTCCGTCTCCACTTCGGGCCCCACCCCACCCCATCCGCCCCCACTCGAGCGGCGGCCTCATTGCGGACCTCGGCCGCGTGACTTGCACGAACGTCGGCAGGTTGACTCACTCAATAACGCGTGGGGTGGCGCGGCGGCGGGCCGTGTACTCTATACTAGGTTATCTCGGCGTCGCTGAAGCGCCTTTCCGTCGAGACGCGTGTTTTCCGGCTGCCGCGATATCGTTATTCGAAGAGACACAGCGACAGCCTGTCGGGCCTTGCAGTGGCCGAGGAGGGGGGGGGGGGGGAGGCTGCCGTCCTGCGGGCGAGGCGCCGTTGGAGGGCGCCCTCATCGACTGCCGGCGTGCCCGGGCGTGCCAGTGGCGGTAATGCGGTTAGCACAACTGTCTCTCCAGGAGGCCTGCCCGGCCTGCAGCCTTCAGGCCGAGAGGCTTTGTGGCACCGCCGTCTCACCTTGGCGGCCGCCCCGTTCGCCCCGTTCGCCCGGGCGTTGGCCTTCGCGGAGAACAAACCCCGTGGTCGCCGGTTATTCTGCAGCATCGCGCGCGTTTGTGTGCGTACGTGTGTGTGTGGGGGGGGGGGGAATTGTTGTGCGCCTAATTGGTTTTCCCTCGATGGATTTCAGCTTAACACCCCTTGTGCGTCCGCGTAAAATAATTACGGGCACTGCAGTTCGCGCGCATCAAAAGCAGCGCGCACCCCTCGCTCCCCCTCCCCCGGCCGGCGTCCCCACATTTCCGGCGAGGCTACAAATCAGCGCGAGGCCGATTCGATTATTGCAATGGACTGCATCCGGCGTTGACACTGGCCGACGCTGCCAGCCTGGCGCGGCATGGCGCGGCCTGGCGCGGCCGGGCCGCCCCGTTGGCCGCATTCCATGCCACAAAACACACTGCGCCGTTCACGCGCCGACCCGCGGAATTTATTGGCCGGCCACGGAATGGAATGGATGCATTCCGGGCCGCCGCGTCGCGCCTCGCCGCCTCCGCCACCGTCTCGCACCTGCGCACCTTGCATCTCTGGAAAGGGGTCGCCAAGGGGTCGTCAGTTGGTTGTGAAGGGGTCGTCGGGGGGTCGTCAGGCTGTCGTCAGGGGGTCGTCAGGGGGTCGTCAGGGGGGCGTCAGGGGGGCGTCGGGGGGTCGTCAGGGGGTCGTCGGGGGTCGTCAGGGGGTCGTCGGGGGTCGTCAGGGGGTCGTCAGGGGGTCGTCAGGGGGTCGTCAGGGGGTCATCAGGGGGTCGTCAGGGAGTCGTCAGGGGTCGTCAGGGGTCGTCGGGGGGTCGTCGGGGGGTCGTCGGGGGGGCGTCGGGGGGTCGTCAGGGGGTCGTCAGGGGGTCGTCGGGGGGGGTCAGGGGGTCGTCGGGGGGTCGTCAAGGGTCGTCAGGGGGTCGTCAGGGGGTCCAGGGGGTCGTCAGGGGGTTGTCAGGGGTCGTCAGGGGGGCGTCAGGGGGTCGTCAGGGGGTCGTCAGGGGGTCGTCAGGGGTCGTCAGGGGGTCGTCAGGGGGTCGTCAGGGGTCGTCAGGGGTCGTCAGGGGTCGTCAGGGGGTCGTCAGGGGGTCGTCAGGGGGTCGTCAGGGGGTCGTCAGGGGGGCGTCAGGGGGTTGTCTGGGGGTCGTCAGGTGGTCGTCGGAGGGTTGTCAGGGGGTTGTCAGGGGGTCGTCAGGGGGTCGTCAGGGGTTCGTCAGGGGGTCGTCGGGGGGTTATCAGGCCCTTACAGAAAAATACAGTACGCTTTTAGTCCCCAAACAGTACGCTTTTGGTACGCGTGGACTAGGTCGCTTTTAGTCCCCTCCGACGAGGGGACTAGTCCGCTTCCTGGCCCAAATGTACCAAAAACCGCCCTCAAAGCGTCCTAGTCCGCGCCGGACCGGTATGCTTTTAGTTCGCTTTCGGTGACGGGGGGACTAGTACGCTTTTAGTCCCCGTCCGATTCCGAGAGTCAAAAGAGAGGGCCGACACTGGGGGAGGGGCTGGCATTTTCTTTTGAGGGCGTCGGTGCTGATGGTAGTCGAACCCCTGGCCTTCGGTGATGTGGACTCCTCTGGATCCTCGGTGTCGACGTCGCTGCCCACTGCGCTAACCTGAAACACGAGGACTGGGCCCGCAGGCGAGCCTCTTCACTGGCTCAGCGCGGCTCGGCGCCCAGCGCTCCGCTCGCACTCAGTCTTCGCTCTCTGGAGGGCGCCAGAATAAAGATAGAGAGATGCGGTTTTCGACGCGGATATCATGATTAGATACTTCGTCACAAGCGCACAGGAGTGCTACGGGAAAATTGTTTTAATTTGACCCCGAGGTAAAGGTTTGACCCGAAGAAAACTACACGAGCTGAAAATTGCATATCGGCACTGTGTCATTGTTTTGTTACCAAAGCTGAATCTATTTAGTGACTAGATTGGCGACGTGGCATTAGTATCTTACTGGCAGATTGTTATCAGGCAGCATTTAAAACTGTCGGATTACTTTTACCATGATTTTAAACTACGGTAGAGACATAGGCTACGTAGTTCAAAGGGGCCCCAATATGCCCCTTGGCAAACTCTTCTCACAGGGTACCGGAGGGCAAGAAGAATGTGCGGCCTCTAAGACGACGGCAGTGCGTGTGGCCCATCGGAGGCGCACTGGGTCGCTAAAGGTTCGCGTTCGTGAGGACTGGGTCGCTTTTGGTCACCGGCAGAGCGCACCAGTACGCTAATAGTACCCGTCCAGGGCGGACTGGGGCGTGATGAGGCCGCGTTTCGCGTACTCCGAGCGAACTAGTCCGCTCTGCCGGTGACCAAAAGCGACCTAGTCCCTTCGCACGCGAACCTTTAGCGACCTAGTACGCCTCCGACGGGCCAACGACGCGTCCTATTCACGCCCCAGTCCCGGCAAAGCGCACCCTTCGCGAACCAGTCCTCCTTGTTTCGATGACCAAAAGCGTACTAGTCTCACTGCGCGCGCACCAAAAGCGACCTAGTCGACAGGGGAGCGACCTAAAAGCGTCCCGAAAACGACCCAAAAGCGTACTGAATTTTTCTGTACGGGGGGGGTCGTCAGGGGGTCGTCAAGGCGACACCTCCTAGGAACAAGCGGCTATCTTCCAGGAGCTTCCAGACACTCGGCTATCTCTCAGTAGCTTCCAGACACTCGGCTATCTTTCAATAGCGTCCAGACACTCGGCTATCTTCCTGAGCGCTTCGGAGACTCGGCTAACTGACTTCTGCGGAGAGGTTAGGGTTGTCCTTTCGATAGCGTTTTTCTTTGTTACACTTATCAGGACATGCTCACGCCATGATTTTAATCTACTCTGACAAACTTTTGACACATTTTGGTTAGGTCCCGGTGAGGGCATTTCAACTGGTTTAAAATATATACGCACCCAAACTCGGGAAGTGGGAAAAGCAGTTAGCCGAGTCTCCGAAGCGCTCATAGGGATGTAAAGGCCGGTAATATTACCGGTAAAGAACGGTATAATACGGTAAAATACGGTATTTTACGGAGACCCCGGTAAAATTGGTATATTTCGGTAATTTTGAAATATTGATTTATTTGCCCTTCTTTTGCTTCCACACGATGAATTAGGACGTAGGGACTGCAAACAGCGCCTCTTTGGAACTCTTGGTTCACCAAAGCAAGAAGTCAATGTTCTCTTCTTTTGCAAAACTTGTGGAAACTAAAATTTAACTACACGATCCAAACCAGAAACTTCTTTGTTGCCAAGATAAGTAAATGTAAACTAACTTTAAACAGAAACTAGGAAAAATAGGGGTAGATACTTGTTAGTTATTTGACCTGAATAATGCAATAAACATTTACATGATTGGACACCATGGGGCTGCCGCGCCGATGCCTTTCAGGAAAAAGAGTTTTCATGAAATTGAGCCAACTTACATGCAAAACGAGAGAAAATGCAATATTTTTGCACTTCAGTTTATTTGGGCTGTTAATTTACGGTCAAAAGAACCAGGCAAAAATCTAAATTTATTTACGAAAAGGGAAAGTCCACAAAACTCAGACATAAGGGGGAGGGGTCAGTAAGTCGGAGAATAGTTCATATCTTTAACCCACACAGTGTTTGGTCCTTGTCTTTCAAAATGCTTCATTGTTCTTGAGTCATGTTGGCTTGGAAGTATGGATGAAACGATGGAACCGATACACCCTCACCAAAACGTACCTTCTTTCCCCCTATTTTCACAAGAGGTATCACCATTACCCCTTAGAGTCAAGAAAAATCAATGTTACCCAATTTTACCGTATAATACGGTAAAATACCGTATTTTACCGTATTTTACGTAACTTTGAATCTTACCGGTATTTTTGCATCCCTAAGCGCTCAGGAAGATAGCCGAGTGTCTGGACGCTATTGGAAGATAGCCGAGTGTCTGAAAGCTACTGCGAGATAGCCGAGTGTCTGGAAGCTCCCGGAAGGTAGCCGCTTGTTCCTAGGAGGTGTCGAAGGGGTTGTCAGGGGGTCGTCAGGCAGGGGGTCGTCAGGGGGTCGTCGGGGGGTCGTCAGGGGGTCGTCGGGTGGCCGTCGGGGGGTTGTCAGGGGGTCGTCAGGGGGTCGTTAGGGGGTCGTCGGGGGGTTGTCAGGGCGTCGTCGGGGTCGGGGGGTTGTCAGGGGGTCGTCGGGGGGTCGTCAGGGGGTCGCCAAGGGGTCGTCAGGATCGCCATGTTCGTCATGGGGTCGCCAGTGGGTCACAAGGGGGTCGCCACGGGGTCGCCACGGGGTCACCAGAGGGTCGCCAGGGGGTCGCCAAGGCAGTAATGGCGGCGCTGCCATTGATTGCAGCCCTCCGTGCTGCCATGGTGCTGCCGCGGCTGCCGCGGTGTTGCCGGCCTCTGTGACGGGCTGCATGTACACACGGGCGGCACGCTAGGCGGGCCGGACCACGCGACACGACAGGCCCACCTGGGACCCCTAACCTGAGGCCGCGCAGGCCCGATAGGCCGTGGGGAACTAGGGTTACAAATGCCAAATAAAAATGCGTAAAACGGTGTAAAACTTATGAAAAATCTTTGTTTTCGTTTTATATTTTATCAATGTTTTCGGAAAATCACGGGAAAAAGTACCGGCCACGTTGAACCCAGGCCGTGGGGAACCGAGTTGGTGAGGGACCGAGGCCTTCGGCGCGGCAGGGCGTGGCTGACGTCACGGAAGGGCTCCTGCCGACTGCTGGGGTGACGGGAGGACGTCAATACGCGCAATCAAAGCGCTGTTACACCCCGGAGCCTCGCTTCTCCTTGTTAGCCCCCCAAAGTGGTCCCTGGCCGCCCCTGGCAGTCCCTGGCTGCCTTTGGCACGGCGCCAGCCAGCTGTCGGCAGCTTTGCGTCTCATTCATTTTTTTGCCCGGCCTGTGTATCAAACAGCCGCGGCGCCGTTTGGAAAAGGGCTCCGGGCGCCGCGGCAGCGTGGCAGCGCGCAAGGCCAAGGTCGTCCTGCACTCCCCGCCTTGCCCCGCCTCGCCATGCCTTGCTGCCGCCCCGTTATCTGCTTGGCGGCGCAGGCCGAGGGCGCAGCCCGTGGCGCGGCCCATGGCGGGCGGCCCATGGCGGCCCACGACGGCCCACGACGCGGCCTATACGCCGCTATCCGGCAAATCTGACGCGTAAAACGTCGGCCGAGTGGCGTGCTGGCTGTTCGCTACACTGTCGGCTAAACCCGGCTAAACCCTCCGCGCGGCGCGAGCTTTCCTCCTTTGCCCGGAGTCCTCGCTGCAGGTGCCAAAGGCAGCCAGGCGGCGCGGACGGAGAGTCCTTGTCACTGCGAGGCCGCCGTCCGCTTTCCCCCGTTTTCTGCCTTCCTAATTGGGTCTTTGTCCGCGCTTTCCACGGCGCGGTCCCCGTCTCTCCGCTCGCTGCCCGCGGCTCCCGGCCCCGCCGTGAAGCCCATCAAGCCCATCAGGGCCATCAAGGCCCGAGTGGTCTGGCTGGCTGGAGCACGAGGGCGCCACCGTCCCATTGATTTTTCCTTTGTGCTGCCGACTGTCTGCGACTGTCGTACATGGGACCCGAGCCGGCCGGGGTCGGCTGACCGTTCGTCACTGGAGCGGACTGTGACCGTGTCGGGCCGTAGTGTGCCCCGCGCCGCCCGGCCGCTCGGGGCGTGGGACAGCCAGGCAGCGAAGCAGTGCGAAGCAGGGGGTGGACCGGGGGCAGCAAGGGCCTGGGGGCAGCACGGCCTTGGGAGCAGCACGCGTGGAGCCCAGTGCCACCAACCGTACAGGAATCAATGCCGTGCCGACAGGTGCCAATAACTACCCCACAAGTTGCGGGCAGCAGAGCTCGCGAGTGCGGGGGTGCTGCACCGGCTACGCACCGAGTACACGCCACCATAGAGCCTCTACAGGGCCATACTGCGGGCACCACCGCACCGCATTGCTGTGCCCGTGTGCGCAGGGCTGGTGGCTGAAAATGGATGCTTGTTTCAGGAGTTTGCGGCGCGCCATCGACTGTTTCCATTTCCGTCTCACCCGCGCGACGGAAACTGCATTGTGAAGGAAAGATGCGCGACAGGAGCAAACTTGGCCGTCACTGTTTCTGTTTAATTAAATGGAAACGAGTAGGAGTAGGAGTTGTACTCGCAGAAGCAGGGGAAAGTTATTTAGGGAGGAGTAGTGGCACGAGGAAATTAAACAAAGTTACCCTATTCTGGCATATGCGAAGAACACGACACTGTAAAAAATTCCGTACTTTTGTACGGAAATGGTACAGAAAAATATAGTACGGAGGTACGGAGAAAAGTACGGAACGTTCCGTACTTGCTCCATATGAACCCATGTAAATGGGTGCGGAAAAAAGGTACGGAACGTTCCGTAGTTGGCAAAGTACGGACGGTCCAGGCAAATTATTGACCAGACATGTTCCGTACTTTTTCCGTACTTTTTTCTCACAGTGGAGGCCCCAGCCAGACCGGATTCAAGTCGCTATCCCCGTCAAGGCGTACGTCTCCCAGAAGGAACTCCGCCCCGCTGTCTGAGTGCGGCCCAGACATCATCCCTTTTCCGATACTTCCCGTATCGCCGCGGTTTGCCGCCTCGCCGGGCCGCGAGACGCGAGACGTGGGACGGCGGTGCCGCGCGGGGCGACCGCCGTGGATGCCGCGACCGCCCTGTGGCCTTTGGCTGCCGTTGGCTGCCTTTGGCATTCCACGTGTGGACTTGATCGAGCCGGGGCCGGCCCGCACGGAGCGGGGCCGCGGGCCGATACTGGACGAGTTTGGCCGGACATCCGGTCACGTTCCGAGCTCCGCATTCCTGAATGGGACTTCACCGAAACCGAAGGCAGGCCGGTCGGTTGCCGGTGGATGGCTTCGTGGTTGATTGAAGGACTTGACAACTCAAGCGCACAGGTTTCAGCCACAACCAGTCTTAGTCACTGCTTGCCGACACCACCGAGTGCGGTGCCGCGGTGCCGCAGCAACCTGGCCACAGCCTTGCTCTGCGACACGCCGCGGCCGACTCCCGAACTCCCCAGCTCCCCGCGCCCCTGCCTTGTTGTTCAGGTCAGCTGCTGCGGTGCTGACGCGTCCTCAGCCTCCTCCTTCCCTCACGCCACCCTGGCGACCCTCCCCCTCCCTGTCCACCGGCGGGAATTTCTCGTCCACCGATAATCCGATTCGGTTTCGAATCCACAAATGGTGGTGGTGGTGGCGGTGAGGGCTATTTAGCGGTGAACAAGGAGGCCCTGCCGCCACCCCGCCACGCCCTGCCACGCCCTGCCACGCCACGCCACGCCCCGCCACGCCGCGCCTTGCCGCGCCAACATTGATCTCCTCTCCGCCATCACGGCCGCGCCGCTCCGCTTCATGCACAGTTCCATTACCGCGCTGATCCCGCCGCAGCCCGCCGCGCCGCACTGCGGCCGCAGACGCCATTCGAGCCTCCGGGCTTCGGCCGGGGGCGGGGGCGGGGGCGTGGGCGGGAAGGAGTCTCACAGTGGTGCGGCGGGGCAGGGCGCCTGGAGGCGGCCGCGGGTTTGGCCGTAGGGAGATGAGGCGGATTATTTGTGTATGCGCGCCGGGTTTGTCCGCGCTGCGCCGCTCGCTGCATTGGTATTCCGGTCGGAACGCGCCGCGGGGATGATGGACCAGACTTGGGCTTGACGGATGGCTCTTGTTGGCGAGCACGGCCTCCACGGCCACGCACCTGGCAAGCCTGGCAAGCTTGGCCCGACTTGAGAGGAGGATTTTTGTGTCGAAGCTACGGCCTCTCCGAACCGGGTTCGAACCGTCAGGTGCACGCTTAAAACCTTGCAAACTATTTTGAGCATACACAGTACAAACTAATTTACTTCGTTATAGTCTACGAAGAAATAGTTTGTAAATTACGAAGTATTTTCTTTCTAAGCTTGTGTATGCTCAAAATACTTTGTTATACTTTTCTTTGTAAGGCCTAAAATAGTAAGGTTTTCAGGGTGTGCCTGCCTAAGCTAGCGAAAAAGAATCAATTTTTTTTTTTAAATATGTTTGACTCGAGTGGAAACACGTATTACTGGGTTGGCCTTCAGGTGAAATTGATTCAAACCGCGGGTTTTAACTCGTGGTTTGAATCCAGCCGCTTTTGAGGACACTGCAGCTCAAAATGGGTCCAGTTTGCCTACACCGGTCCCCAGGCCCTACTCTCGTCGTCGCCTGGGGGTGCCCCGCCATCACTCTTCGGGTGGACAACAAACACACACTACACTACATCAGGAGGGTCCGTGAACACAGCCTCCCTCCGTGTAAGCCCTCGTGTATGCACGGAAAAAAAAAAGATCTCAATCTGAGGACATTGGCCTCCACAACGTTGAACAAAGCATTCTGTCGATTTGAAGCAGTAGCAGATGTTGTCAGTTTTCGAATTTATTTTTCCCGCTGTGGATAGTGCGGCGTGACAAGGCGGCGAGCGAGGCGGGGCGAGGCGGGGCGCGGTGGAGCGCAGCGGGACTTTGCGGCGGGCAGCGTGTTGTCGCGATTTATAACGGACTTAGCCGGCGGTAAGCTTTTCACGGCGATGAGCAGCTTTCCCAGCTTTTACCTGGGCCGGGGGCAGCGGGCCGGCAGCGGGCCGGCAGCCTCTCGCCCCCCTAATCCTTTATGGTGGCGCATGCATCGTTGGTCACATGGAGAGCGGCCGGCCGGGAAAATAAGAAAAAAACGACAAAATATGATGGGCAAAGCGGACGAAACCGATGTAAGCGCAGCAGCTCACACTGTAAATGTCTTACGGTGAAAGCCTGCACCAACGTATTATGGTGGATATTTTCTCCATAATACAATAGAAATTCGACAAAATATCTGTAAGGTACAATGAATTTTGAACTGTAAGTTACGAAGTCAGCTGCACCACCATATTATGAAGAGTTTTCACCATAATATGGAGAATCTTCACGATAAGACTTTTAGAGTGCAGGTAGAAGCCGCACACAGGACGTTGTGCACTGACAAGCACGACAGGCACGTTGGGTGCGTGCGTGCGCTCCTGGCCGTGTTCTCGGAAAAAAAGGCAGGCAGACGACGGCAGCGCCTCACTGTGCCGCACGCACGGAGCGCGGCGAACGCCAAATGGTCGCCGAGTGCCGCCGCCGTGCTCGCCCTGCTCGCCCTGCTCGCGGCGCCGTGTCGACGCGGAGGGCCTCGCAGGCGTGCTCCGGGGGAAGCGCTTCTTCGCGCTTTATTGCCGCCCATCGCAGCGGGAAACGCCTGCGAGGGGGACCGACCCGCCGCGCGCGCCTCCGCGTCGGGTTGCCTACACTGTCGTTCACAGGCGCTCGCCGCGAGCCCACACGGCGCCGACTCCTGACTTTCCGCTGGCAACAGTCAAGAGTTAATTTTTTCTGAGGTTTGGTTGGTCTTAAACTGCGTAAACTCTCTCGAGCGCTGCACGGTGACCAAGGGGCTTGCCCAAGGGGGCTCGATACAGCCACACTCTAAAAGTCTCATGGTGAAGATTCTCCATATACGGTGAAAACTCTCCCTAATATGGTGGTGCAGCTGACTTTGTAACTTACGGTTCAAAATTCATTGTGCCTTATAGATATTTTGTTGAATTTCTATTGTATTATGGAGAAAATCTCCACCATAATGTGCAGCCTTTCACCGTAAGACATTTACAGTGCATGCAGCGGTGGGGCTCCGCGCCGCAGCGCGTCGGCGGTGACATTTTGAAAGTGTACTCCCTCAAATAAATCTGGTACGGGAGAGCACGACTCGGCGTGAACAGACGCGGCGAGGCCAGCTGTCGGTCAGGCGATGATTGCGTTTAACGATGTTTAACCATGTTTGTGTTTCGGACGAACCGGGACGGGCGACGCGGCGGCGCTCGCGGCACTGCGTTGCTCAGAACAAACATTAAGACTGTGGAAAACGACATAGCGATGGCCCGCGTCGGCCACACAGGAAAAGTGAGTTCTGAAATCCGAGAGCATTTCGTCTCGCAACGAGAGATGCTCTCGTATTATCTGACAGCACTTCATCAATATGATGCACATGCTATCGGATCCAGAGCTTTTCTTTTTTCAGCGCACTGGGCCAAAGGCTCGGCCAAAGGGCTTGCTTACGCAACTCCGGGCACGTTTCGTGAGATTTGCGTGGTCCCCAAATGGACGAGATGGAACTCAACACACGGCAGTACTGCGCGTTGCGGCGCGTTGCCACTCGCCTGCGGCATGCGTTTGATTCCAGGCGCATTATTGATGCCTTTGAGCCCCTGGCGTGACTGGCGGGCCGGGCGGGCCCAGCGTGTGCCCAGGCTGGGCCAGAACGTCGGCAATGGCGCCGCGCTATGCGCCAACGGCCAAACCATTATCCGGGTGTTTTGTTGGGTCGAGATTGTGATTACTGTTTTTGTCAGACAATTCTCAAAGGCAGCAAACTAAAAACAAAAAAAAAGGACGTCGAGAGGCAGTAATTGGGTTTCTGCTCCGTTTCGCTAAAATTGAATTAGGGGCTGAGATGATGTTCGGTTATCCGCAGATGATTTGACTGCGGGGCGCAACCAACCGGCTAAAAAGTGAATTAAGAACAGCGCGGAGCCGCGGCTAAAATTGAATGTTATCTCACTGGCCTGACGTCGAGCCGCGTCGGGCAGGGCGGGCCGTGCATCCTGAACAGTCCTGCCCGTCTTGGTCGACTCCGTCTTGGTCGTCCCCGTCTTGGTGATCTCCGTCTGTTTGGATCGTCTTCGTCTTGGTCTTCATCTCCGTCTTGGTTGTCTTGGTTGTCTCCGTCTTGGTCGTCCCCGTCTTGGTCATCCCCGCCTTGGTCGTCTTTGGTCGTCTCCGCGGGTCCTCTCCGCCTCGCTGCTTCGCTCGTCAGCCCTCGTCGCTAATCGCGCCCCTCTGCATTCATGGAGGCGCTTCTTTCAACTCGCTCGCCGAGCCGCGCCGAGCCCCACCGCCCCGCGCCCCGCCCCGCCAGGCCCCGCCCCGCGCACGGGCTCACGGCACTGTGGCAAAAAGGTACGGAAAATTCTGTTAATTTTTTTGCCAGTATTCTCCGTAGCCCTCTTATCAATATTCTCCGTAGGCTCTCACAGTATTTTCCGTAGGACCGCACAGTTTTCTCCGTAGGACCGCACAGTCGTCTCCGTAGGGCCTGGAAGACTGTATAGCCCTACGGAGAACACTGTGCGGTCCTACGGAGAATACTGTGCGGTCCTACGGAAAATACTGTAAGAGCCTACGGAGAATACTGACAAGGGGCCTACGGAGAATTACCACAACCTGTTTACAGAATTTTCCGTAGCTCTTAGCCACAGTGGGCCCGAGTCTCGCCAAACACCGCGAGCTCCCTGGCAGGCCTCCCAGGGGCTGCGCCACCAACCATCCTTCCCCAGCTGGGACTCCGTGAAAAAGCTCGCCAAGGGATAGGTTTAAAATCGACTTCAGCAGGCCTCGCTTCATGCTTGGTTGTATTGCGAAAAAGTTGATACAGTATAAAACCTTATTTAAGGGCTTTTTATCTGAAGTACTCTGAGTATTTTTTAAATTTCACAAAGCTGTTTTTTGTGAAACAAACTCCTGTTTTTTTTCTTTCTCACCAAGGCTCACACAGTAAACTTCTTACGGATACATCCTATCTGTATTACGGACATTTTTGTGCAATTGCAATTACAGATAGATTTTGCTTGTAATACGGATGAAATCATCCATATTACAAAGAGTTTTACGTCCGTAACATACAGACGAAAATATCCGTATGGTACGGACGTAAAACTCTTTGTAATACGGATGATTTCATCCGTATTACAAGCAAAATCTATCCGTAATTGCAATTGCACAAAAATGTCCGTAATACAGATAGGACGTATCCGTAAGAAGTTTAGTGTGCATAAGTTTGCAAGGTTTTTTATCGTGTGTGCACCTGGCGGGAGTTGAGCGCTCCCTGTTGAGCGGAGCTTGCACTGGCCCTCTGTGTGCCATTAAGCCGCCTTGGTGAGCATGCGCAGCATGCGTGCCCGCGGGCTGGTCACCGAGGCCGCACTCAGCCACTGCACAGAGTGTTGTCGCGGTCTCTCTCTCTCTCCCTCTCTCTCCCCTCTCTTCTCTCTCTCTCTCTTTTTTCCCCCTCTCCTCTCTCTCTCTCTCTTCTCTCTCTCTCTCTCTCTCTCTCTCCTCTCTCTCTCTCTCTCTCTCTCTCTCGTGGGGTGTTTGCGGGGAGTGCGAGAGAGGCAGAGCGGAAAGCGCTGTTTGGGAGCGACTACAGGGCTCCAATGATCCGGCACGCTGAGTGGCACACACTGTCCCACATGTGGTGAGCCTGCGCAGGGCCCTGCGGCCAGGGCGGGCCAGGGCGGGCCAGGGCCTCGCACCCCGCATCGCAGGGCGGGGCGGGGCGGGGCAGGGGAGGGAGGGGCTGGTCGTATGGAAGCCGCACCGGTGCAAGCCGTGTCGGCCGAAGGGTACTCACGCCCCCTCCACTCCACCTCATCTCGCCAGAGGCGGCCTGCCGGCCTGCCGGGTCAAGGATGCGGCTCAATGACTGCATTGTGCCCACCTGGCCGAACAACGCCACGGCCCGGTCGATGTCGACACGCGGTGCGTCGCTGCATGTCGCGCTGGGGGCCCGCGGCCAAGTCCGCGACACGACGCGCCGGCCCCCTTTGGGGGGGGTTTGGGGGGGGCCCGGGGCCCCCCCCTGCAGCGCCCGGCACCGGCCGTGGCCAAACGGGGACCAAAAAAGGGGGTACTTTATGGGTGGCCTGGCCCGTTCGCAGGCCCCCGGCGAAGGTCCCCCGAAAAAATGGGGGAATGGCCCAAATGTCGTGGGTTCCTAGGGGGTTTGCGATGGTTAGCACCCAAACCCCGGGAGATCTTCAAACCCCGGGGGTTTTTGCAACGCCCGTTTGGAACTCCTTGGGGCCGCTGAGCAGTTGGGGCCGCCTAGCAAAATCCCCGGCCGGGCGCGACCTCGCCGGCCCCCGGCTAGTCAAACCCCCCCAATGGGAGAAAACCTGGGGTAAAAATAAGACCGGATCCGGGCCTAAAGGGGGCCAACCCGGGGTTTACCCCTCAAGGACTCCCGAACGAAATCCAGGTGGGGGGAATTTTATCCCATTTGGCCCCTGGGGCTAAAAAGGTCAGGGTTTTTCCCCTTTTCCTCTTTTCAAAACCATTGGGGGGGGGAGGACCATCCGGCCCCGGGGGTGCCTCAAGGGTGGCCGGGGAAATTTTACCCTTCGGCCATCAATCCGTTGATATTTCATGATAGAAAAAACTCAAAAGCAGGAATTTTAGGAAGGAAACCAAACTGTCCTTTTAGGTTTGAAAGTTAACGTGTCACTTTACCTGGACGCGTCCGTGCCTTGCCAACCACGGAGGTTTCCCCACATGTTTTCCGTACCGAGATCCTTATGCAGACCACAGAGAACCAGTACGGAAGGCCCGTACCTTTTCCGTACCCCATTTTCTACACATTTTCCGTACCAAACCTCGGATTTCTTGCGGCTAAAGTGGTATTTCGCGCTGCGCACTGCGAGAGGCGAGGGCGGCTGGCTTGGGCTGATTCCCTTCGCGCCGCGTGGTCCAGCAGGAGCGGCGCGGGGCTCATACCTACTTTCAGGAAGAGCAACTCAAACACAAACACAGCTTTCACGGCGAGGTGGAGTGGTTGTCACCCCGACGCCGAGGGTAGCCGCCGCGGCGGTGGTGCGCCAGGGGATCTCTTTTGTGGGCTTTTGTGGGGTGGCAGGGCGTCTCTTGTGGGTGCAGGCAGGATGGAGCCGGGCGGGGCGGGGCGGGGCGGGGGGGCGGGGGGTGGGGCGGGGCGGGGTGGGGCGGGGCGGGGCGGGCGATGATTGTGTTTGTCCCGACAGTCCGCGGCGACGCGCGGTGGGGCGGGGAGCGGCTGGCCCGCAGCCATTAGACTCCTACCGCATGTTTGCCCACAGCGCTCCGCGTTTCATAAGCAATTAACCTGCTGCTTCTTCCGATATCGCCTCGCTGAGTATCGAAGCGCTCGTTTAGGCTGCGGTGCGCGTGACTGGAGTGGACAGCACGCAGGCGCGTACGCGCGCGCGTGCGTCGATGTTATTGGAGGTTTTATTGAACGCCTTTTTCTGCGACGGTACTTTATATTTTGTTCCGAGCCTCGCGCTGCTCCTGCAGGCCTTCCACGGCCAGCCCCGCGGCGTGTTGTCCCGAACCTCGTCCCATATTCTACGTGACCCACCGCGGACACCGCGCCGCACGGCGCCGCACCGCGCACGACGTGCTCCGGGTGCCGCGTCCTCGGTGCCGTGCGCGCCGCGCCCTGGGGTAGCGCGCCCAAGCCTTCTTGGCCTCCCTCCGGCGTGCCCCGTAGATCTGCCTTAGCGCCGGCGCGGCGTGAATCTACCGGTGCATCGAAGGGCAGGCGGCAGCAGTCGGAGCGGGCGGTCTCTCTGTCGCACCCACGGGACGTCCCGCGTGGGTGCGGAAGAGACGGGGATACGGAAGCCCCCGCTCGGCAGCAGTCTGCAGGCCGGCAGGGAGAGCGATGGGTGGAAGCAGGCACGCCAGGCGAAGGCCGGCCCGACGGGACGGGCCCGACCCACTCAGGGAGGCTCCGCGCCACTCCGCCGTGACTTTCCCGACGCGATTAACAATTGAGACAATTGGGGCGTCCTTGGCTGGCCTCGGCTGGCCTGGCGTGTGCACAGTGTGCAGCCCGGCAGCGGCTCTCTGATTGGCCGCGGGCTCTGCCTCGCAAGGCGCTCCACTCGGGGACGGCCGAGGTGTGGCTGGGCCCGGCCGCCCCGAGATGGCCCAGGAGGGCGTGCCGTCGGCGTGCCGCGGCGTGCCGTCCAACAACTGGCCGTCGAGACGGGTCGGCGGCCATCGATCGCTGTAAGGGGCATTCCAAGTGCAGCGGTGCTGTACACCTGGCGGCGCGGGGCCCCACTGTCTGGCTGCAAGGTGGCGGGTGTCGCGCGGGGTGGCGGGTGTCGCGCGGGGTGTCGGCCCCTCGGTCGGCCCCGGGTCCGGGGGTTGCCCGCCTTCGGCGCGAGGCAAGGCAAATGCCGCCACGGTGCCACCACGGTGCACAGTGGGCGATTAGACCCCAAAATCGCGACAAAAGATAAAAAATTAAATGTTACTATTCATAAATTCTCTGGTTGCCCATCTGTAGATAACCCCTCTAGCCACCTCTCCCGCATGGTTTTGAACCTTCGCACTGGTTCGATCGCTCGTAGTGACTTATTGTTTCTCACCCTCTTGCGTAACAGTGCAGCGGTACCCGAACATGTAGATTTCTTTTCAGGCTCGCCGTCGTGAAAATAAGGAACTTAGTGCATTCATTGGCTGGGTGATGATAATTTGAAGTACTGGCTACATTTTGAGCTGTAAAGAACCTACTGACAAGCTGAGAAAGAGTTTAAAATTGTAACTTCAAAACCAGTCGTAATGCGACTGCGAGGTTAGGTTCCGTCGTAATCTTTAAATTGAGATATCTTTTGACTCGCGTCGACTCGTATTAAAAACTCGGCATGAGTCGATAGCTTAGACCGTGTTTATTGTTCTCCAAGTGAGATTAGCTGCTCATGTCTGCCCCCTTTTTGTTAGCAATCGTTTATTTTGCACTAGTTGCGACCAGCCAGCCGTCTGCTAACGTCTCTTATTTTGTTGAAATATTGTATAAGAATGACTTTATCAGATATTTTATGAATGGCATCATACTCAATTCAGCATAAAACGTTAGAAAACACACAAAACGAACTATTTTAATGTTCGAAAATTTTTTTCAAAAAAAAAATTTTTTTCCTGGAAAACCTATACCGCCAATGAACTAAGCAATGCCGAAAACAACTGGATACTAAGTTTCAGATCGATAAAAGTTACGCCTGATTTTTGTCGCGGTTTTGGGGTCCAATCGCCCACTGTGCGGTGGAGGGAGATACGGTGGCGGCCCGAGGCTGCGCAGCAAGCATGTTTTGGAGCGAGATCGAGGGGGGACAGCTTCCCACATTCGTTGCACAAAATTTGACCACATTCCGCATTCAGGTGGCATAAACGCCTGTAAGTAGGCAACATGTGTGGCGGAATAGCAAGAAATCTTGCACATTCTTGCACATTCACACTATCATTGTACACACTACAGTGGGTCACCCCCCGGGCGAGATAGGGTTTTACAAACCGCTCACGAGGTGGCGCGCGCGACGTTAGACGGCTGGCTCGAACACCCGCCCAGCTTACCTGCGGTCCGGGCCGCGCACCCTTCTCGCTGCGGGACAGGGCGGTTGAAAAACCCTTCGTCCCAAAACGTGCTTCAGTGCAAGTACAGGCGAAGCGAGCCCCGTGCCGCCACCGTATCTCCCTCCACCGTGGCGCCACGGCACGACGCTGCCGAGGTCCCTGCCCCGCCGGAGCAGCGGGCCCTGCGCCGCCCTCGCCCTGCGCAGTCTGGGCCGTTGGGGCTGTCTGGGCTGGCGGGGCTGGTGACGGCGCCGCCGGCCGGAACTCGATGTCAACGTCATTATAGGCATCATTATTGGCAGTGGGTGGCAATTTCCGTGCGCTGTCGTGTTGCACAGCGTACGTACACTGTTGGATCCGGGAGAGCGGCCTTCGTGGAAGCGTCGCGCAGACAGAGCATCGACGGCGCGAGCTGAGCCCACCTGGCTGGGCCTGGCTGGGCGGCACGCGGTAACCGTGAGCTACCGGCGCCGCCCCCGCCTCTGACGGTTTTGTAATGTGGTTCCCCTCCCTGCCGCGGCGGTGCGGCGGCCGTGCGGCGGCGGCGCACAGTGGGCCAGAGGACCGGTGGAGCGGCCAAAACTCAAGACGCGTTTTGAGCTCCAGAGTCGCTAAATGGGACTCGAATCGAACGTGTGACCCCACCAATGGATTCCTCGTTCGGAGAGCAATCCATTGGTGGGTTCACACGTTCGGTTCGAGGCCCATTTATCGGCTCGGGAGCTCAAAACGCGTCTAGAGTTTTGGCCGCTCCACCGGTCTTCTGGCCCACTGTGCGGCGGTGTCCCCCAATATACCCAGCAGGTGCGAGTCGTGGGTCCCCAGGGAGGACGGCTCTCCTGACGGCGCCTGGATATACTGGCCCTCGTGCCGCAGGCAGGCTTACAAAGTAATTTCCGGAGGGACCCCGAAAATACGAACTTATCATCTACCGTGCCCCTCCCTCCCCCGCCCCCTTTACCCTTTCTGCCATCCGCGGCGCACCGAGGGCCGCGCCGGCCGCGATACTTCCGGTAGGCGGTGGCGCGGTGGCCTGGCCATGCCTGGCCATGGCCGCACGCAGTACGCCTCGCGCACCGCGCCGCGCTCGGCTGGATGCGGAAGCGGTTACGCCACTTTCAGCTCTACAGGGCCTTAGATAGGACTCGAACAAAACACGCAACCGTGCCCACAGAGGCCCTTTTGCAAGCCTTATCCGCCGGTACCTCCAAATGCGTTTTGTTCTTCTCGAGCTTCCGGGGTCATGGGAGCTGGAAACGCGTCGAAAGTCTTGGCGGTGCGGGGGCCAGACGTTATTTCGTGCGAGGGTCTGTTGGGACCGTTGTAGTAATCCTGTCTCTGCGGGATGCGCTCGCCGCGGCGCGCGCAGGACGACAGGACGGCGAGGGACGACGACCCCCCCCGGCCCGCGCCCGCCTCGGATGAAACTTGCGGCCAAGTTCGTCTCATATTTCGCGCTGTTACGTTGCCGAACGAGGCGCCCCCTCCCCCCTCCCCCTCCCCTCCGCAAACTTCCGCTCAATGTCGCAACGCTCGGCGCCGAGTCGCTCCCAAATAATCACCCTCCGGGTGTCTGACTCGCCACAATGGCTCCAAACACCAACGCGATGCATCCCCTCCCTCCTCTCTCTCTCTCTCTCCCCCCCTCTCTCGTCTCGCCCCTCTGCCCTTCGGCCTGTCTCGCGCGTCAGGGCGCTAACTCATGGCACCTGAACACGGCGCCACACAACTTGGGGCACTCCAGACAACGAAAGTGGTGTCCGTCTGTCTGTGTGAGTGGCGTGTGTGTTTGTTCAAGTGTGTTGATGAGTGTGTGTGCATGCTGGCGCCGACATGCTCCGGGCGTTAGTCGGCCACTGCACTGCGGTGCAACTCGGTGCAGCTCGGATCCCATTAGCGGAGACAGCGGCGCGCTGTCGGCCTGCTAGTTGCCCGAGGCGGAGGAGCGGCGCGGAGGCGGGCCGTTGCTTTATGCCGCCGCAGCCGGGCCCAGGCCGGGCCGGCCGATCAGGTGGGGCAGCGTGGCGGCCTGGCGGGATCCATTTCGATCGGAAAGCAATTTCTGCGCGCGATGCAGCCCCCCCCCCCCCCCCCCCCCCCTCCGTCCCGTCGGCCGTCCACGGGAACATCGGGCCGGCCGACCCTAACGACCAGGCGCCGCCAGGCGCGCTGTTTTTGTGCACACCCGACCGACCGTGTCCACCGGCCGTGTATCTGCGTGGGAGTCTCTTCTTCGTGGAGGCTCTCTGCCCAGTGCCGCTGCTGCCGCCCACCACTGATCGTGCTGTGTGTGTGTGCGTGTGTGTGTATGTGTGCGTGTGTGCGTGGTTTAGGTGTGTGTGTGTGTGTGCGTGGTTTGTGTGCGTGCGTGAACTAGAGGCGCCGTTCATTTAGCAGAGAGCGCTGACTGTAGGTGCTCAGAAGGCTCTCTCTCTCTCTCTCTCCCTCTTCTCTCTCTCTCTCTCTCTCTCTCTCTCTCTCTCTCTCTCTCTCTCTCTCTGTGCACTGATAGAAAAAAGTACAGAAATTACTCGGAACATGTCTGGTCAATTTTTTACCTGGACCGTCCGTACCTTGCCAACCACGGAGGTTCTGTACATGATTTCTGTTCTCGCACTACAAATCCAAAGGTCAGACCTCTCGCCACTCCAGAGGCAAGACATAAAAGTTCGCCAAGATTTTGGGCAGACCTGAAGTCTCGCCCAAATTTGGTCAGACAAAAAAGTCTCGCCACAAAACGGTCATACACAAAAGTCTGACCCCAAAAAGGGGAGACTTTGTGTCTGACCCCGGCTTTAAGGGCCCTAACCATCCGGGGCATTACGGCCTTGCGGTGGTGGGCAGACACAAAAGTCTCGATTTTGGGGTCAGACTTTTGTGTATGACCGTTTTTTGGCGAGACTTTTTTTTTGACCTTTGGCGAGACTTTTAGGTCTGACCAAATCTTGGCGAGACTTTAATGTCTCGCCATATTTTGGCGTGAAGTCTTTCCATCCAAATTGCAGTGCGTTTACATGAGATCCTTATGGGGACCACAGAGAACCAGTACAGAAGGTCCGTACCTTTTCCGTACCCGTCTGTACCCCATTTTTCCGTACATTTTCCGTGCCAAACCACGGAATTTTTTGCAGTGTGTGGGTGTGGGTGTGTGCGTGAGTAAGTGTGTGTGTGTGTGTGTGTGTGTGTGTGTGTGAGTGAGAGGGAGAGCGAAACAGACAGAGACCGAGAGACAGTATCTGAGGGCGAGGCCTTGCGCCCCGAGGAGGCCCCAAGATGATCTGGAGCGGATGATCCCCATTTCTCTGCGGCCCATGAGAGGATTGGCTGGCTGCGACACTGGACAAATGACCCCCACCACCGGTCGGACCGTTACCACTGGCTCGGCCACGCAGCCACCACCTGGGTGGGATGCGTTTGATGGAGAGACTTTAAGGAGATTGACAAATACATATAATTGCGAACATAATATTGACAAACATAATTTCAGAACTAATGATAAACACATATTGCAAAACTAAGATAATCGACCCAAAGTACGAGTTGAGCCGCAGTCCGCTTTCCACGGAAGGGCTGTTGTAGCGTTTCTTGATGAGAATTCCTTGTGTGCCTAACCTAAACAGACTCCATTGTTTGTTCTTCTTTCGGTCGAGTTTGGTCCAGTTCTCGCGATCCCTTCGGCGTCCCCGCCCTGATAAAACAAATCAGGCCGAACTCGTCCCTCAGCGAAATGACCCAGTTTCCTTGTCTTGATGCCCGCTCAAGTAACGCAATAAATTCCCCCGACTCGACTTGTGAAAAAGAAGTTGGCTGCGAAATGTCATTGCTTAGAAGAAGAATCTCGGTTTGATTGTGTCGCAGGCTGGAGTTGCTTTTTCGCCTTTGGAGGGTGGGGGAAGAAAAGGATAGTGAAGGGAAAAAGTGAAGAAAGAGTCGAAAGAGTAAACGGAGAAAAGGGGTGAAGCCTCTTCATCATCTTGTCTCTTGTATAATTCCAAAAAAACTCGAACGAATTAAGGCAACAGCTTGCCGGGAAGGCGAGGCGAAGAGATGCTGTTGTGAACACGAAGTCAAAAACAAAAAAAAGTAAAAAAGAGCAACGAAAAAGAAAAAGACGGAAGCAGAGCATAGAGCGCCGAAATGACAATAATGAAAGAAGCGTAGAGGAAAGCATCATGCGCGCGTCTGGCAGGTGGAAAGAATCTCCCATCATTTTTCAGGTCCATTTTGAATGCAGAGCAGGGCTGGGACAGATACTTTATATTTTTACCTAGGTACAGATACAGATACTGGATCAAAAAAGTACCTAGGTACAGTTACAGGTACTTGATCGAGCTCAGTACCTAGGTACAGTTACAGGTACTTTGGCAAAATACCTAGGTACTTTTCAGGTACTTTCAGATATTTTGATATTTCAACACATCCGCCCAGTAACGCAACCAAAACAAACCTCGCGCGACTTTTTCGTCCCTTTAAACTTTCTTGCGTCAATGACCCTTTTCATGCCAACGTGTGTGCTGTTTACAACCCCGATTCGTCACGCCGCATCGTCGGCGGCTCCAGGGACCATCCTTGACCTCGCTCCTATAATGGGATGGTTCCGGTAACGCATTTTAGGGACAAACCCTATGATCCCTGCTGAGATGTGTCCATTGTTTCATAGTGCAAGTCCTCTGCGTTCACCTTGGCAGTGCGTGCGGTGACCAGACCTGCCACATGGAGCCCGGAGGAGGCACATAAAAAGGGGAGGGGGCCGAATATCTGTTTCTTCCCCGAAAACAGGCAGTCCTCTGAGTGTCTCTCTTTATCCCCGCACTGTTGTGAGCGCATCTCATTACCCGGCCTTTCCCTACATTCGCGCCCAAAAGTACCTGTAAAAGTACCTGCAGTTCTAGGTAAAGTTACTGCCCAAAATGTACCTAGGTACAGGTACAGTTACAATTGTGACCTGAGTACCTAGGTACAGTTATAGGTACCAAAAAAGTACCTAGGTACAGTACCTAGGTACTTTTTACCTAGGTATTTCCCAGCCCTGATGCAGAGTGCTCCACCTCTGTGGCAGTGGGCCGGCGGATAGCGCCACTCCGGCTCGGTCTTTCTTTCGGCTTTGCCAGGCTTGGCCGGGCTTGGCCGCTAATCGCGTGATCGCTGAGTGCTTTTCCAATTGGGCCGACAGGGCGTGTAATTGCTTTATAGTGCTTTTTGTCGCGACATGGCCGGCAGTGTCGATGGGATTCATCTTTCCTTCTTTGTTTCCATTCTGATTGATTTAGGCCCGAGTCGGGGGCGTCGTCAACTGCGAGAGGCAATCGGACAAATGGGGGGAGGGGGTGGTGCAGAGTCTACTGACCAACAGGCTGGCTTGATTGCGGAGTGGCTGACGCTGGATCTCATTAATTGATGGATCCAGCGACGGGCCCAGCGCACGCCTCGGGCGGCAAGAAGAGGCCCAGTGCGCAGCCAGTGGCGTGGAGAGCCCGGCGCGGCCAGCCAATCCCGTTGGGCCCTTGGCAGCTCACGGTCTCCCGGCCGGGCAACGCCGTTGCGGTCGCACTCCGGTGGAAAACGCGATTGCCAGCCACCATCAGTCATCCTCCTGGGATACTTTGGAATTGGAGAGTTTTCTCGCATTTTGTCGCGGCCGGCCGGCCCAGCGGAGCCAGGCCGGGGGGCCCCGGGCGGGGGGTGACGTGGCCTAATGAAGAGTAACGAACTGCGAAACCAAAGCCGCAGAAGCCGGGCCGGCTGGCCTGCATCTGCCGCCATGGAGATGCCCTGGGTAGTCCTAGGCAGCCCCGGGCAGCCCCGGGCAACCCCTGGGGCTGCAAGTTGGATCGCCTGACCACCGGGCCGTGAATTAGCAGCAGGAAAATGTATCGGTAGGGGGCCTCGCCTCGCTCGCCTCGCTCGCCTCAGACGGCGAGGTATCGATCCGGAAGGGTCCGGGTTTTAAACCCGATGCCTCAGCCCGCTTCAGCCCAAGGCGGACGACACTCTGCATTTTCGGTGAGTGGTGAGCAGCCGGAGAAGCTCTCTCGGGCGGGGCGGCGGCGGAGCGGGGCAACGCCTGGCGTCCGTCCCGGCGGAGTCTCGACCTGACATTCGATGCTCGCGCTGAGAGGCTCTGGAAGGTAAATAAACTGACGCGTTCGCGCCGCGTGCCGCGCGGAATGCCTTTTAGGGCTGCGCGCCGCATGAGGCCCCACCGCCTCCCCCAAGGGGGTATTCACTCAGGTATTAGTCGGTCGAAGGGTGTGTAATAGCCCTGTAATAGTTCCTGTAATAGGTAATATCTGTGTAATTGTTGTAATATGGTGTATTACCTGTAATGGCCCCGTATTAGGTGTAATAGGAGTGTAATTGATGCGTAATAGTTGGTATTAGTAACACATAAATCGTTTAAAATGTCAGAAAATGGCGTTGTTGTGACGGTAATTGTTATGAAATAGCTGTAATTTTTATGTATTAGCTGTAATTGTTGTGTAATAGCCGTAATTGGTGTGTAATACTGTGTAATTTATGTAATGACTGTATTTGATGTAATAGTCAGTAATTGCTCTCATAGCAATCTCATAGGTCTGTAATGGTCGATTATATTCGATGTAATCGTCTGTAATTGCTGTAATAGTATTGTAATAGGTCTGTAATAGCCGTATTGTGAGGTAATACCCGTAATTGACAGATTAGCTGTAACAGGATGTAATTCATGTAATACTTTTCAAAAGGTATTAGTATGTCGACCACTTTTAGGAGTGAATACCCCCTTGGCCTCCCCTTCCAGCAAGGCCGCGCTCCGTGAAATCTCGAGACGCCCGGCGACGTCAAGGAGTGCGCTCTTTCTTTGTGGCGCTGCGACAATGTGGGCAGCGGGCGAATTTATTGCATCCGCTCGCCGCGAGGACGACAAGACGACAAGACGACACGACGAGCAGCGACAATAGGGCGCCAGTTGTGACGCCGCCCGGTCACGTGCCAACTAACACGACGACGGCCTTTGCGGCGGCGGGGCGGGCGGGGGCCTCGTGTATACGCAAAATGCCTGCAGTGCGCAATATAAAGCCGTGACCTGCTGGGCTGGCCACCGCTTTTCTCTGTCTCCCGTATCTCCCCTTCTCTCCCTCTCTCTCACTCTCTCTCTCTCTCCCTCTCTCTCCCTCTCTCTCCCTCTCCCTCTCTCTCCCTCTCTCTCTCTCTCTCCCTCTCTCACTCACTCACTCTCTCTCTCTCTATCTCTCTCTCTCTCTCTCTCTCTCTCTCTCTCTCTCTCTCCTGTCTCTCCTGTCTCTCCTGTCATGGCGGACGAGTGAGATGTGTGTGTCGGTCGTCAGTTTTTAAAGTTATTTTGCACAATGAAATAGCTCTGTCTGCTGTTCTTGACTTTCGGCGTCGGTCAACTACGGTGTGGTGCCCTTGTACGAGTGAAGGCCGCGTGGAAAAGCAAGCCTGTGACCTGGAAACTGTAATCTTGAAGTGACGGCCACCGGCTCCCGACGGCTCAAAAGACAGGTTAGGTGCCACAGGCACTGCCTTCTAACCTCCTGAATAAGTTGGCACCTCCGCGCAAGGAAGAAGTTGGCAACCATGGCCAGTACAAGAAGCAGTAGTAAACAACAACAAGCAGACGCAGCAGACGGCATCAGCGACGAAACATTGGACAGAATCGTTAGCAAAGTGCATCTGAAGTTCCAAACTATTATCAAGGAACAGACTAAAGCACTGGAATCTCTTACTGCCGAGATTAAAGAGCTAAAGAAGAGCAATGCCGCAAAGGACATGGAAATTCAGAAGCTAAGTCTATTCGCTAGCAGTGTTGAAGCTAGGTTAGACGACATGGAACAATACGGCCGTCGAAACAATCTCCGTGTTTTCGGCGTTCAAGAGACCCGGGGCGAAGTCGCTGAGGATCTGATCGTAGACTTAGCCTCCCAGCTGGGCGTCAATATCAGCAAGAACTGTATTGACAGGGCTCACCGTGTCGGCAAGAACACTGAAAATCCAAGTGTGGGACAGGCATGCACTAGATAACGTGGGACAAAATGTCCCACGCTTGTAAGCGTGGGACAAAAAGTCCCACGCTTGTAAGCGTGGGACACGGTTTGTCCCACGCTTGCAAGTGTGGGACACGGATTTGTCCCACGCTTGTAAGCGTGTAACACGGTTTGTCCCACGCTTACAAGCGTGGGACACGGTTTGTCCCACGCTTGTAAGCGTGTAACACGGTTTGTCCCACGCTTGCAAACGTGGGACATTTTGTCCCACGCTTACAAGCGTGGGACAGTTTGTCCCACGTTATCTAGTGCATGCCTGTCCCACACTTAGATTTTCAGTGAAAGTTGATGGGAAACCCAGGCCCATTATAGTGAAGTTTACCTCCTATGCCTACAGGCGCCTGATGTTCTCCAAGAAAAAGCTGCTGAAAGGCAGGCCGGTGTCCATTGCGGAAGACTTGACCAAATCAAGAGCCATCCTCTCTAAGAAAGTGTCTCAGACCTACCAAAGACACAATGTTTGGACCTCAGACGGAGTTATTCTAGTTAGATATGGTGAAGCGGTGTTGCGGGTAGTGACTGAAAAAGACTTGGATTCTATTTATGAGAGTCACCCGCCTCCACAGCGATCATAGCTCTAGTGTCATGTCTGCCATTTAGATATATTCTTATATTTGTTGTATGGATTTTGTACTCGGTGTAAACTAATTTGTTTGCGCATGTTGTTATTATTCTTTTTTGTATTTTTTATAACTTTTGTTTGTTATGCCTGTCCTTGTTTATTTATGTAATTGTGCATTTATTTATTTTTTGTATCCACATGTAACTGACGTTCCGTGTTTGCTTTGTTTTGTTTTTTCTTTTTCATTTTTCTTGTCTTTTGTTCATGCTTTTTGCAGTATTACTTTATTTCTCAATTTATTTATTTTCCTTCTTTATTTGTATTCTATTTTTATTTTAGATGAGTTTAAATGGTGATGAGAATGAGTCAATGCGCAGCAGGCTCTTGTCAGTCGCAGAACAACACCATGATAAATTTAAATTGGTCCACATCAACGCCCAATCTTTGCATAATGCCATCCACTACACTGAATTCTGTGATGTATTTACAAACAGCAAGATTGATGTTGTGGGGGTGAGTGAAACATTCTTCCGTGCCAACAGCCAAACTGAGTTACCTAATTATAACATATTCCATGTTGATAGGAAAAATCGAAGCGGAGGGGGTGTAGCTTTGTATGTTCATAACAGGTTAAAAGCCAAACTTCTTGCAACATCCAGTGGTGAGAATTTTAGACCGGAGTTTGTCATTGTGGAAGTAACCTGTGGTAAGGAGCAGATACTAGTGTCTTGTGTTTACAGGCCACCTAAGGTAGGGTATCTGGATGACTTTCTTGATGAATTGTATACTTTCTTGCCACACTACAAGTATTCTACTATTTGTGGTGATTTTAATGCCAGATTCGGCAGTGGTTCCTATGAAACTAAACTAGTCACAGAATTATTTGAGTTATGTGATCATACCTGCATTCCTTATGGTGCTACTTATAAAACAAATAATTGCAGTTCCACTCTTGATGTGATTGCAACAAACTGCGAGGAACAGGTTATTGAGTTTGGGCAGTGTGTCGCCCCAGGCTTCTCTAGTCATGACCTTATTTTTGCAGTGCTGGATCTCAGGGTACCTCCTATCAAGAAAAAGATAATAACGTACAGAGACTTTAATAAAATTGATGGCGTTGCTTTATCTACTGATGCTAACAACATCCAATGGCAAAAAATATATGAGTGTGACAATGTTGATAGCAAAGTTGAAATGTTTAATGAATATATGTTCCAGCTGCTGGAGAAACATGCCCCAGTTAAGTCTATCAAAGTTAAGCAAAATGAACCTCCATGGATGACAAATGAATTAAGAATTATGATGAATGAGAGAGATAAGGCCAGGAAAAAATCTCTCAAAAGTAAAGATCCCACTGACCGTAAAGTTTTCATTGATTTGCGGAACCAGGCCAAGCAACAATGCAGGAATGCAAAGCAGAGGTGCTACCATAAAATCTTTGATGACAATAAATCAGCTAGTAAAATCTGGGCCTCTATCCGGTCACTTGGTATGGGTAAGACAAAACAAAGCTCATCAGATAGTTTCCCTGTTTCTGCAGATGAATTAAATAAACATTACCTAAATGTCTCTAAAATAGATGATAAGGAGCTAGCACTGGAAGCAGAAACCTACTACGAGGCCATGAAGTGTGATACTGATCCTGATAATTTATTCCATTTTAAGTTTGTACCGGCCCAGGAAATTCACAAAATCATTATGAATTTCAAATCCAATGCTGTCGGTGTGGATGGGATATCTCTACGATTTGTTAAATTGTTTCTGGACTCCATAATTTTTGTGCTGGAACACATATTGAATTACTGCCTACAGTCTGGCGTATTCCCGTCTCTCTGGAAGCTAGCAAATGTATTACCCTTAGCAAAGATCCTTAACCCTACTTGCTGTGCAGATTTCCGTCCAGTCAGTATCTTGTGTTTGTTTGCCAAAGTCCTGGAGAAATTGGTCCACGACCAAATGTATGATTATGTCGTTGACAATAATCTAGTTAATCCACTGCAATCAGGATTCAGAAAGGGCCACAGCACTGCCACTGCACTTGTAAAAGTTGCTGATGACATCCGTAAATCGATGGATGACAGGAAATTGACCCTTCTTGTGCTGCTTGACTTTAGCAAAGCCTTTGACAGGGTGAATCATACATTATTACTCATCAAGTTGAAAAAGCTCGGCTTTTCATGGTCAGTTATTAAGTGGCTACATGACTATCTGTCCAATAGATTTCAACGTGTTATGTCAGGAGATGAGTTCATTTCTGAATGGGCCCCCGTGGAAACGGGCGTCCCTCAAGGCAGTGTGCTTGGTCCATTACTTTTCATCCTGTATCTATTTGACATATCCGCTATTTTAAAGCACACCAAATACCACCTATACGCTGATGATACTCAACTCTATGCAGATTTTTCAGTTGATAACCTTAATGAAACTGTATCCAGGGTTAATGAGGATCTCTGTAATTTGGTTCATTACATTTCTAGTCATAACTTGTACCTTAATGTCGCAAAGACACAACCAATTATTATAGGTTCTGGCTACTATTTGAACTCGCTAAAACAACTGGATGTACCACTGGTGACTATTAATGATGTATCAGTGCCATACTGTGAGGAAGCCAATAATCTCGGTGTAGTCTTTGACTCCACTCTTAGTTGGCGGCAGCAAGCTAATAAGATTGTTGGTAAAGTCTTTCGTACTCTGGCTCAAGCTCGCCGAAATTTCGATTGCTTGCCTGCAACCATAAGACTCCGCATTGTTCAAAGTCTTGTCTTGCCCCATATCGATTACGCCTCAGTTCTGTTCACAGATATGAATAAAGGTATCACGCACAAAATTCAAAAAGCTGAAAATGCGTGCATACGATTCATTACAAATACTAAGAGGTATGAGCATATAACACCTGACTATGTAAATTTAGGCCTCCTAAAGCTGGCTGATAGACGCACATTGGCTCTTGCCACTCTTACTTGGAAGATTTTAAAATGCAACTGCCCTCATTACTTGTACCAAATGTTCAACTTCTCTCACCGACATCCTGAGCTGATTGTAATTCCGATACATCGCACTGAAAAATATGCTAACTCATTTTGTATTTCTGCCTCTCGTGCCTTCAACTCACTAGGTGGTTACAAATATCTCTGCATGGAAAGTGTTGCTGCATTTAAGAAATACATTAAGCTTCTACTCAGTAACTCATATAAATAGGTAGTTTTACTGTCTACTCATCAACTCAATTCTAAATCTGTTAATCTGTAAATCTGTTACAAAATTGGTATTCTTATTTCTTTTTTTTTTATGTGTGTAATTACCTGCAATGTAAGCATGACTTTTGATTTGTACCTGATCCCGAGAGCGGTGCCATACTCTCGTGGGACTTAAGAGTCCTCTTGTATTGTACCTACTAAATAAATAAATCAATCAATCAAATCAATCTCTCTCACTCACTCACTCACTCACTCACTCTCTCTCTCCCTGTCCCTTTCTCTCTTCTCTCCCTCCATCTCTCTATCTCTCTCTCTCACTCTCTCTCGCTCTCTCTCTCCCTCCCCCGCACACAACAGAGAGGCGCATTCAGTGTGGAATGAAGCAGTGCGCACGCTGCGGGGGGTTTAATAACCAGTGCCTCGCGGTGCGCGTCGGAGCTTCCGTCGTCCGGCCGTCGCACGCAGCCGAGGCCCAGGCCGGGGGCCAGGCCGAGGCAGGCCGCCTGGTCGCGGGGCTGCTGGAATGCAGGACAGCACGCACGCCTGTTGCGCCGTGCGCGATGACAGCCTGCATCGCCAAGGCCGCGATGCCCCGCGCGCCCTGCCGCCACTGCAAAACGCAGCGCACAATGGGCTGTGGCGACAATGGCGGAGGCCAGGCTTTGCCTCGCTTTGCCTCGCTTTGCCTGCTGGAGTGCCTCGCGGAGTCTGAGTCCCGGGTGCAAGGCGCAGGGCACCAATTTTCCCAAAAGCCTGGCGTCACCTCTCGCCGGGACGGGGGAAGTGTTTCTTTGTGAGGCTGCCTCAGGCTGGCGCCGAGTCCTTTGCACGCACCGCCCTGCTCTCTCTCTGGTGCCTCTGGCTGCCTCTGGCGCGGCGCTCCGGACCAGTGTTGTCTGAAGTTTCAACTGTAGATTTACTACAGCGCCACAGTCTCACGCCTGCATTCCACTGTCATCGCGTGCTCTGTGGATTGCACGCCTTGGTCGCTGCTTTTGCGGCCGGTGACACCCGCCCCTCGGCAGGGCAAGGCAGGGCAGGGCAGGGCAAGGCAGGGCACGGCACGGCAGGGCAAGGCAGGGCACGGCAAGGCAGGGCAAGGCAGGGCAAGGCCGGGCAGGGCAGGGCGCACCTAGAAAAATGGTTTCTTGATTTTTAATTTTCTTGGTTTTTGTAAGAAAAATAATCTTGACACAAGAAAAATTTTCTTCTTTCAAGAAAAAAAAATTGGATCAAGAAAAATTTCCTTGCAAAAACCAAGAAAAGTTAATTTTTTCTTGATTCAAGAAGTCATTTTTTTTGGGTGCAAGGCAGGGCGGGCGCCGCGGACCTGACCGTCCCAACACCATCAACTGCAACCCCGAGCGGGGCAGCGTGGGACGAGCCTGCCGGAACGGTCCCCCCCGACATGGTGCTCCCGCTGCCGCCGCTGCCGCCGCTGCCTCTCTCGTAGAAAAACAAAACGCGGCCTCCGCGGGCGTCCAGACGGCCAGGCAGACAGCGCCGTGCCGCGCCAAGGCCAGGGCCGATGCAGGCGGGCCCTGCCGCGGCGGGACGCGGCGCCCAATCGATAGGAAGGCGCCGCCGAGTCGCGGCCCC
>NW_023144632.1:4607435-4700950 GCF_012932325.1 Thrips palmi | reverse complement strand
ATCACCACTTTGTAAAAAATGAAGAAGGGAGAAAAAAGAAGAATTCCAGAAAAACAATTTCAATGTAAACATATGTCTACAATCCATTTCTTGCAAGTCTAAATCAGTCATCATTTTGCTGTAAACCGGGCCCCTGCCACCCTGAGCATAGGCCACCATCGTCACACCGAAGAGAGCCAGTGCGCTGTTGCCTACCTGCACGGCGCCATAAAGACAACCTTTTTGAAGTATCCTTAAAAATGCATATTATTTACTAATCTTTTTTCTTTATTAAATTATCTTATTTTCTTTATTTAAAAAAATGTTAATTGTTTAAAAATAAAAAATAAAAATATATAAAAAAAAAAAAAAAACAAATTGTAAAACACTGCATCATGCACCATAAATACCTCAAGAGACATCAAAACTGCATGTTTTTTTTGTGACAAATTTTCACACACCCCTTTTTGGCCCGCTTTGTGAACTTAAAAACCCCCCAATAAATCCTGTTATAAACTAAAAAACTCTCTCTCTCTCTGTCTCTCTGTCTCTCTCTCTCTCTCTCTCTCTCTCGGCCGGCTCCTCTCCTTTCCGAGTCTCATAAAGCGTCACTGCAATAGTCCCCCTGTCCCTATTTCTACCCTGGATGCCATTCCCGGGCCCTTCGCGTCCAATGTCCGTACTTGTAATTTGCGTCCTTCGAAAAGAGCAAAGCGATTTCGACGAGCCGCCGCGCCTCAGTTTTTGGCAGGTTTTGGCCCGTCCCGAAAGTATTTTCGTCCTGCTTGCCTCGTTTTTTTTTTTACAGTCGTCGCGAGTGTGGGGCGGCAAGGCTGACTCTGCCGGTCCCAGCAGCGGGGGTCGAGTTTAATTAAAACCGTCGTAGTCCATTCAAACATTGCCTCCCCGGCACCTTTTGTGGGAGGAGGACCCGGAAGGACCCCCTCCCCCTGCTGCCCTCCTGGGGTGCGCGGTGGGGGGGGGGGGGGGGGGGGGGCCCGGCCGCGCCGTTCGGGACGTGTGTGCTCGCGCTGACAACACTCTGTCCCCGCGCCCGCGGCCGTGGCGTCTGCGCGCCGGCTAAACTTGACCTACTTTGGCGAATTAGACTGGCGTCGCAGCATGTGAGCAGCAAGTCACGCTGAGGCAAACTACTTGCCTGTTACTGGGTAATCTTGTTTACAGCCCGGAGCCGCAAATTTAGCTTCGCGCCCGTCCGTGTGTGTGTGTGTGTGTGTGTGTGTGTGTGTGTGTGTGTGTGTGTGTGTGTGTTGGTCGTGTTCGCGTGGGAAGGGGGTGGGCGGGGGGCATGCAGGAAGTGGAGTGGGGCGCGCCACTTTTCGCCAACGTCTCCGATGTCCAAGAAAAATTGTCGTAGGAAACAGCTTTACTGATGGTAAATAATACGCGCGTTGGTACACTGCGAATGCGGGGTCGTTGTTGACTGACGGTCGCTGAGATTACTCGGCCGGAACACGACATTGTGTCCGCGGGAATAGATTCAGTCTTTTACCACCCTGATAGCGGCCCACCGCATTGTGTGGCTTCTTGCTCACGGTTTACCTTTTTTCCCGTAAAGGAATTTGTGTGTCGAATGTATCGTGGGTTTTTTTGTGATGAGCTAGCTTGCTAGCAAAACATGTACCATCGTTTCGCGCGTTTCGCGCGCTGTCGGCTGCTCTATTTTCATCACAAACCCGGGCTGATTTTTCACTCACCGACGAGCCATATAACGATCCATTGCAACGACAACAAAGGGACAAACAGGGGCACCTAGAACCGCACGGGTTGACGTCCAATTGGTCGCTCCTATCGCTTTGACGCGGTGGCGCGACCGCAGCCACGGCGCCACAAAGCCAACGGGATGGGATGGGGCCTTTCGCGGCGTTCGGCCGTCCCACAGTGGGCCAGAAGGCCGGTGAGGCGGCCAAAACTCTAGACGCGTTTTGAGCTCCAGAGTCGCTAAATGGGACTCGAACCGAACGTGTGACCCCACCAATGGATTGCTCTCCGAACGAGGAGTCCATTGGTGGGGTCACACGTTCGGTTCCAGTCCCATTTAGCGACGCTGGAGCTCAAAACGCTTCCGGGACTTTGGACCGCCTCCACCGGTCTTCTGGCCCACTGTGCGTCCGGTCCGCGGCGGCAGGCTGTGGAAAGTCGGAGCGGTGCTATTGATTGCCTCGCCTGGCGGGGCCTCGGCCAGACAATGTGCGGCCTTCGCTGCAACTCGCAATCATAATGAATGCGGTTCGGGCGGCTGGCCGCGGTGCACGCTGCCTGCCCCCCGCCTGCCCCGCCAAAATTCGGGAGGCCGCCGATGCGCGCGGCTGCCCTTTGCCTCTGTCCCGTTTGATCTCTCTGTCTGTCTGTCTGTCTGTCTGTCTGTCTGTCTGTCTGTCTGTCTGTCCGTCTGTCTGTCTGTCTGTCTGTCTGTCTGTCCGTCTGTCTGTCTGTCTGTCTGCCTGCCTGTCTGTCTGTCTGTCTGTCTGTCTGCCTGTCTGTCTGTCTGTCTGTCTGAGGGTGATTTGTGCATTGTACATTTAAACATAAGAACGATTCATAAGTACTGGGATCAACTATGTATACTACTGGATAAAGTATTGGAAAAGATAGATATCATAGTTCTTAGTGAGACTAGAATAAGAAATAGTTTTGAAAAGTATGTGCTACATCACTTTAGCAGTATAAATGTTATCAGAAGTAATTGTGAAGGTGGTGGTCTATCGGTGTTTGTAAGAGACACTCTCTCTTCTAGACAAATCAGTGTAACCCCGAAAAATTTTGAGGGAATTTGTGTGGAAGTATGTGATGGGAGAGGACGACAAGCAACAATATTGGCTGTGTATAGACCCCCCTATGGTAAGACAGCGGACTTTGTGGATGAAATAGATGATCTACTGCAAGCGGAAAAGTGGAAAAATACTGTAATAATAGGAGACATAAATATTAATATTCTGCAGGAAGGTAAAATCACAAGTGATTATATAGATATGTTATTAAGTAATAAAATCAGGCACTGTATTAACAAATGTACCAGAGAGGAATATGCTGGAAACCATTTAAGTGAAACCTGTATTGATCATATTGCGGTAAGTGTTAACTATAAAAATGTGTATCCTGCAATAATAAAATGTAAAATTAGTGATCACTATATGGTAGGAGCTCTGCTCTCTTTTCAGAATAATAAAAATAAATGTGAGGAAGATGGAAAAAGTGAAAACAAAATGAAGAACATACTTGTAAAAAAGAGGTGGAAGGAAAACTTAAATAGTGTCAAAAATAATATGACGGAAAGTCCAAGTGAAAATTATTTAGAACTTAGAGAGGCATTTTCGTCTGCTACCATAAGGGTTAAAATGAAGGAGAGAAAAGTAAATGGACATGTAAGAAAACCTTGGATAACTGATGAGATTGTTCGCTTAATGCATGAGAGAGATAAAGCCTTCAAAAGATGGAAAGTGTCCTCGAAAGAAAGCTACTTAAAAAGACTGGAGCTGAGACAAGTTTATCAGGGTCTCAGAAATAAAATAATTTACTCTATTAAAAGAAGCAAGGAAAGATATATGGAGGAGCAATTTGAAAAATGTAAAAATGATATTAAGGCTACTTGGAAACTGGTAAACTCTGTATTAAATAACAAAGTGAGTGAAAATATTGACAACATAATTACAAAAAATTTTGCGGGTATCTTAGAAATAGAAACGGTTGCCAATAACTTTGTCAATACTTTCAAAGATCAGGTTGAGTGTATTATGCATGAATGTCCGACACTCTTGCTGAAGAATGCAACTGACAGAATAACCAACTCTTTCTTTTTACCAGAAGCAACAATAGAGGATGTGATAAAAATTATTCTGACTTTAAAAGAAAAATCTCCTGGTGATGATGGAATTAAGGTATCACACCTAAGTGACAATATCGAACTAGTTGCTCCAATATTACAAAACATAATCAATAACTCAATAAAAAAAGGAATTTTCTGCGATGAAATCAAAATTGCCACAATCAGGCCTATTTATAAAACTGGATCACCCTGTGAATATAGTAATTATAGACCAGTCTCCATTTTATCAACTATAAGCAAGGCAATTGAGCTATATATGTATACACATTTATTCTCATACCTCAAAAAGTACAAAGTGATTGATGAACACCAATATGCGTATCAGAAGGGAAAGAGTACCATTGATCTGTTACAAAATTTCTCTGACATAGTAAATGAGTCCTTGGATAAAGGTATGCATGTTGTTGTAATGTTTGTGGATTTGTCTAAGGCTTTTGATTCCATTAGTCATGAAAAATTATTGAAAAGCTTAGAAAATATTGGGGTGAGAGGAGAAGCGTACAAACTGTTTAAAAGTTATCTGGAAAACAGAATGTGTAAGGTAAGTGTGGCAGGAGTTGACAGCTGCTGTGTAAAACTTAAGTATGGTGTACCACAAGGCAGTTTTCTTGGTCCCCTGCTGTACTTGATTTATATAAACGATCTAAAAAGGTGTTTTAAAAAATGTAAATATTTTGTGTATGCAGATGATACTGTTATAATTTCTGTACACAAAAACTTAGATATAGCTGAGGCAAGACTGCAGGAGGAGTTTACTGAGTACCAAAAATGGTGTCATGATAAGAATCTCATAATGAATGGAACAAAGACTAAAGTAATGCATATATCCACTCCTTATATTGCAAGAAGAGATCTTAACCTAAGATTTCATTCTATTGAGTGTATACACAGTAATATTGCAAATTGCACCTGCAAAATGAATATTGAAATGGTGGAGTCAGTGAAGTATTTAGGGTTGATAGTTGATAAACACCTAAACTGGAAAAGCCATGTTAAAATGCTAAGAGGGAAGTTGAGGTGTTGCCTGTATAAATTATCACAATTAAGTAACTGCTCCCCACATAACATAGTAAACATGGCTTATACAGCCCTCTTTGAATCAGTCATGAGTTATGGGCTTGAAGTGTGGGGATCTGCCTCGGATACAAACTTGCTCCCCATTAAATCATTACAGCAGAGAGCTGTAAAGATTGTGAAGAAAAAGCAAAGAGTTCCATTACCAAATACTATTTTAACATTAGAGAATTTGTACAAATTAAAAGTTTTAAAAAGAAATTATTTTAAGAAAGAGTTTAGAAATATAGTACAACATAGATACTTAACAAGAAATGAGAGTTTCCAATATAAGATAGGTATGAATAAGTATGGTGATAGACTGACAGAGGTGGTCGTGCCAAAAATACTAAATAAGATGCCAATAGATTTAAGGAATATAAATAGTCAAAGTGCCATGAAAACAAAATTAAAACAATATTTTTTAAGTACAAACAATTGAAAAATCTAAATAACAAAAAGAAAGGTGGAGTTTAAATTGTAAAAGACTTTTTTGTTTGTAAAAGATTTTTGTTTGTTTGTTTTTATTGTTTGTTATGACAGAAAGACAGTAAATCCACCCCTGACAAGCAGTCATGCTTAGGGGTTGTCTTTTTCTATTTTTAGGCAGTTTATTACTATGTTAATGTTTCTATCTGTAAGTGCCTTGTTTAAGTTTTTCTTAATAAATACGAATTGAATTGAATTGAATTGAATTGTCTGCCTGTCTGTCTATCTGCCTGTCTGTCTGTCTGCCTGCCTGCCTGTCCGTCTGTCTGCCTGTCTGTCTGTCTGTCTGTCTGTCTGTCTGTCTGTCTGTCTGTGGCTTGACGGCGGCAGGCAGGCGGCAGTGCGTAGCTCGCGAATTCCATTCCGAGGCGGGCCTGCCTGCCAGCTAGCCTGCCCGTCCACCAAGTTTGTTGTGTGTCGTAAATATTGCGGTATGCGTGTAGAGTGCCCCCGCCATGGCCCCGCGCGCGCGCCTATCCCCCGCCCGTCCGTGGAGTACTACATCGCGTTGCTGTTTGTCGAGGCCCGCCGCCCCGCCGCGCCCCGCCGTCCCCGCTTTGCAGCCTAATGCCGGCGACGTCGTTCCGGAAGCTGTGTTCCGTATGAAAAATTTATCAGCACGGCGGCCACTTCCAGGCTGCCCCCACCCCCACCCGCATAAGGCCACGACCTTGGCCTCGGCCTAACATATGTCGGACACACAAACAAACAAACACACACACACAGTTACACACACACATTTGCACACACACAGTTACACACACACACACAGTTACACACACACACACACACACACAGTTACACACACACACACACACACACACACACATACATACACGCCCGCGCGCGACCTGCGAGGGGTCCTATGTCTACTCCTACTCGGCATACACGCTGAAGAGTGGTCAGGTGGCCAGGTTGCCCATATGGCTATGGTTGCACTCGAGAGTGCGAGGTGTCACAAGGCCAAAGAGGACATTGGAACTGTGGCCAGAAAGGACCGGAGAGAGGGTCTCCTCCATCAAAATGGGTTTGGGCAAGAAGAAAGGCCTCATTTGTCGTTTTCCAGTAACAGATCAAAACCTTCCTTCTTTTCCTTTCTTCTTTTTTCAAATTTTGTGATTTTGGATCCAAATTGTGGCTGTTAGCGGGGCTCCAGTCATGAACGAGATGGCCAGGTGGGGTGTGGCTCAGCCCCTCCTGATCAGTGGGAATGCGGCTAAGCGAGCCACTGTTTGATCCTCTGATGAATAGCCCCGCCGGTCCGTGGGCGGGGCGGGGCGGGGCTTGGCGGGGTGCCGCCGCGGACTTGAGAGTGTCATCCCACGCTGTGGCTTTGATGGACGACGCCGCGAGTTTGCTGTGTTTGTTGATGGGGTGGCGATGGGCTGCCGATGGGAATGAGGCCGTGGCACAATCTAACTTTTCTGTCTCTGTTGCAGTCTGGGTTCAAGCCCCGCTGGCCGCGGTCCGCGACTTCTCGCTCTGGTCGTCGGCCGGGTCCTGGGTGGGCTCGCCGGGGCCGTGCCTGGGCCAGGGCGTCGCGGGCGGCGGCGGCGCCGCGCTGTCGGTGGGCGAGGCCGTCTTCCAGTGGCTGGCTCAGGACACCACCGAGGCCCGGGTCACATTCAGGTGAGGAAGCTTCTAGGAATCAGGGCGAGGCGGGCCGGGGGGCGGACCGACCCAGACCTGAGGTTCAAACACGCTATTTGGCGAATGTGCTCGGCAAACGGAGCATCGGGGCCCGTCCAAACCCGTCCAATGCCAGCAAGCCATACGAGAGACTTGGTGGTTCGCCCCTAGAGGCCCCAAGGCCCAGCATGGCCCAGGCCAGCCCGGCCGCGTCTGCCACTCGTCCCAACGTGAAACGCGCGGTGACCTTGACCGGACTCATCTGGTCCCGGTCGCCGCGGGTCCGCCAGGTGAGGCGATGGATTGGTTCCTTTTGGAAATGCGACCTTTCGGCCCGGCCGTACGGTGCGGACGGGATCCCTTACACTCTTCGTCCGTCGGGATGCCGTCCCGCAAAGAGGAGAACACTCCAAATGTTGTCCAGTGAAGATTCTCCATATATTATTGTAAAAATGTTCCATATTATGGTGGTGCAGCCGACTTCATAACATACGTACCATTGAGAATTCACTGTACCTTATAGATATTTTAACGAATTTCATTGGTATTTATGGACAAAATCTCCCCTATAATATGGTGGGTAGTGTTGGTTTTTTTTCGGAAAAATTAAATCAGCCGGAAAAAAACATACTTTTCCATGTTTTTTTCCGGAAAAAATGGAAAAGTATGAAAAATTTAAAAAAAAGCGTTATTTAGTTTAAAAATATTACTGGATAATAGATTATCGTGTCTAAAAGCTCGGATTTGGTAAATATGACGATGTATGTCACGCAATATCTTCTTTGCGTGGGCCCTGAAGGCATTTCCACGTTTGGGGTTGTTTGAAGTTCCCGCTTCATGACACGTCTCTCCCGATTGGTCTATACTGGGGGTACGTGCCGTTTAGTCTGGGCGCGTAGTGTGGCTGAGCGATGCGAATTGACATAGTTTGTGCACTTTGGACTTTGCTTGAGTAGACGAAATATCCATCTTACGGGCTCATATTCAGTGAACTTTAGACCAGGGGTAGAAATAGAAGTGATTTTCGCTATCAGAACACAAAAAACTGCTGGGATCAATGTCAAACTCGATTTAAAAATTGCATCAATACTTGTTGCATCAATACTTGAAAACCTTATTCGTATTTTTCAGAATTTTAGTTCCCACACCATACACTCTTAAGGGGCTTTTGAGGTAATTGGGGTATTAGATAAATTAAGATGTTTCTCATTTAAATACTTCCCAATCAGAAAAAGACAAAACCTAGTTAAAACACTCAAAAGTTAGAAAATTTTCAAAATTGGAAAAAAACGAAAAGTATAGCCATGGAAAAAAACGAAAAAAACATAGGAAAAAAACGTATTTTTCCATGTTTTTTTTCCAACTTCCCAACACTAATGGTGGGGCAGCGAGGGGGTAACGACTGGTAAATTTCGTGCCAGCCGGATTACGGATTACCCCGCATTACCCCGGATTACTCCCAAATTACCTCCAGATTACAACAAAAAAAATCCTGGATTACCCCGGATTACCCCGGATTACCTCCCAATTTGCTGTCAGCCGGATTCCCGAAGTCGTTACCCCCTCGTGGTGCAGCCTTTCACCGTAAGACATTTACAGTGAAGGCCGCCGCCGTCGTCGTCCGCCCGCAGAGGCCGTCCGTTTGGTGGCGTCCCGGCCGAGATGGCGGATGTATCTCGGATGTATCGTCCGCCGTGATTTAGGGGCCGGGGATCCGTTTCCCTCGGAAACAAACGAGTCTGCGGGGGTGGCTCGGACGAACCGGCGCTGTCGTCTGCAACAACGGCCGAGGGAAAGTCATTTTCCGCAAGGGATCACACTACGTCATGCTGCGTCTCGAAAAGCGCGTGGCGCTCCTGTAACTTTGGCCCGGCTGGGCCTGTGGAGGGGAGACTTTGTTCTCGCTGCGCGTCGTGCGGGGCGTGCGGGGCGTGCCACGCTCCCTGGCCGCGCTCGCTCCACGCCAAGTCGAGATTAATTAAAAGCGCTGCACCGCTCTCAAGCGACGTCCGCGACCAGAACAACAAAGACGGAAACGCCGTGGCCACGTTTGGGGCTCTGCAATTCCTTCATGGGACCAGAACCAAACCGACGGTCACTGAAAACCCAACCGTGGTCCAGACCGCACCACTGGTGTGGTCAGATGGGTGCCATTTTGACCACATCAGTTGGTGTGGTCTAGACCACGTTTGACCACGTTTCGTGCGGTCTAGACCACGTCTGGCGCTGGTCACGTTTGGTGTCTAGACCACACCAACTGATGTGGTCAAAATGGCACCCATCTGACCACACCAGTGGTGCGGTCTGGACCACGTTTGGTTTTTCAGTGATGACATCAATCGATTCTTCGCGCCGACCGGCCATCCATCGGTGCCATCGGTCTGGTCCGAGGCCTATTTCAGGCTTTCCGAGAGCGAAACGCGCCTGCCCCTTGAGTCCTGTCCGCACGTGGTCTTGGTCCGAGTCTCGGCCACCGCCCGTCTTCGCTCCGTTAACGCGCCGCTCGCCGCGATAGCGCTGTGCGTGCCTCGCACGAATTAAAGTCAGTCACGCACGCACGGCACGCACGCAAGGTCACGTCCAGTCACGACCGCTCCCCTTTCGTCCCTTCTATTTCGTGTCGAAAACGGGAGGTCGTTTTCTTTTGCCCGCCGCCGAGCTTTGAGGCTTGCCGTTGTGTCCTACTTGAATGCGCCACCGAGGACCGGCGCTTCTTTGCTCTTTTCGACACTCTCAGAGCCGATCCCCAACTTTTATTTTCATTTCGAACCTAGATGGGTTTTGGATGTCGCTTCCGAAATTTGGCTGTAAGGCGCCAGGTCGAGCATTTCCTCATCGCGTGCCGTCCCCAGTCCTTCGCTCCCCGCAACCGGGACGCCTCGGCAGCGCAGCGCCGCCAAATCGAACCCCCAGCACCGCGCAGCACCGCGCCGGGTCGCGGAGATGCTCGCCCGACTAATGATCTTGTTTTGCACGAGTTTAACCGCGCCACTTCGGGGGGGAGAGAGCGACGGGAGCTGCAGCCAGACTGGTGCAGTCGGTGGTGCAGCCACTGCAGATGCAGCCACTGCCGTGCAGCCACTGCCGGCGTTGCGCGCCCACACTAGAGGAATGACAATGAGGCCCGACGGTGAACGAGCTTTTTGTTTCCTCTCCTCCTTTTTCCTGATCAGCCAACAATGTTGGCCGGAATGCGTCGCCTCGTTAGCGCCCTGTTCATCACCGTTGCAGCGGGTGCTCCATTCCCCCCCCCCTTCCCCTCGCGGCCCTCATTATGTATTTGCGCTGCAACGGCCTCCTCTCTATGCATTCCGCGTCCAGAGCCCCATTTGCACGGCCTCTATCGGGAACTCGATGACGTTGCCGAGACCGTTGGCGCGGTAGTTGCGTTGTTGAAGCCTCCTCCTCCTCCTTCTCTTCCTCCTCCTCCTCCTCGTCCTCGTCCTCGTCCTCGCCCTCCTCTTCCTCCTCCTTCTCTTCCTCCTCCTCCTCCTCCTCCTCCTCCTCCTCCTCCTCCTCCTCCTCCTCCTCCTCCACCCCCTTTTCCCCCTTTCCACCGTGCCGGTCCTGGCGGGCCCGCCCGCCCCTTCTCTCCCGATAATTGCAATTACGTAGGCAAAACGGCGTCTGAATTGATTCCGTCGGTCGGCTGATTCCGCGGCCGGGCGCGCAGAATGGACCCCAAGGATGAATGAATCCCCGCAGTGCTCGGCCAGCCAGGCACCTGGAGCGCCTGCGGACCGCGGCATAGGCAGGCCCGCAACGCGGCCGTGTTGGCCGGCCGGCCGGAGCGGTCGGGCGCTCTTCGGGCTGCGCCTCTGCGGCTCTGCGGCTCTGCGGCTCTGCGGCTCTGCGCCTCTGCGGCTCTGCGGCTCTGCGGCTCTGCGGCTCTGCGCCTCTGCGGCTCTGCGGCTCTGCGCCTCTGCGGCTCTGCGGCTCTGCGCCTCTGCGGCTCTGCGCCTCTGCGGCTCTGCGCCTCTGCGCCTCTGCGGCTCTGCGGCTCTGCGGCTCTGCGCCTCTGCGGCTCTGCGCCTCTGCGCCTCTGCGGCTCTGCGCCTCTGCGGCTCTGCGCCTCTGCGGCTCTGCGGCTCTGCGGCTCTGCGGCGGAGAGGGCCGCTTGCTGCTGACGTGGAGACAAGCACTTGGCCCCTCCACGGCCCCTCCAGGCACGCACGCCCACGACACCCGGCCTGACACCTGGCCCGGCGCGCCGTGCCACGGGTTCCCCAAGTTAGCTCGTCGCGACAACGGGACGACGGCGGGGTGCCACAGGCATGGCGTGATCGGGCCGATATTGCGCGAGGCGACATCCTAATTGAGAAAGCGATGCCTGAGCTCACCACCGCGGCGGGGAGAAGGGGTGGGGGCGCTCAGTGGGCCGGAAGACCGGCGGAGGCGGACAAAACTCCGCAGACGCGTTTTGAGCTCCAGAGCCGCTAAATGGGACTCGAACCGAATGTGTGACCCCACAAATGGATTCCTCGTTCGGAGAGCAATCCATTGGTGGGGTCACACGTTCGGTTCGAGTACCATTCAGCGACTCTGGAGCTCAAAACGCGTCAAGAGTTTTGTCCGCCTCCGCCGGTCTTCTGGCCCACTGTGGGGCGCTTTGCGAGAGTCCGCGGGGACTACACGAAGCGGTTCGTGCCCCAGGTGGGGGCACGGGAAAAATGGCTGCCATTTTTGGAGCGGTGTGCGTGCGTAGGCATGCGTGACACGCTCAGTCACCTTTCCTTTATCCCACGCAGCACCGCGCAGTGTCGCTGGAGTTTTCCACATTTATTTTATCTTTCCTCTGTGCCATGTCCTGTGCGTCTGTTTCACGTGCGAACTTTTTTGCAGTAGTTATTATGCCGCTGGCCAGCGCGCTCCCCAGCGGGTTCCCGGAACGCGAGCCTGGCCGCATAGTATTTATGGGCCAGCGTGTCCAATCCCCGATACTGGCAATAAGGTGCGGGAGTGCCCGGGCATGGCCACCGGCCTCAATGCATGCCGTCGTTTTGTTTTGTCTCGATGATTGATTGTATTTTGAAATAGAGGCCGCGAAACGAATTTCCCGGAATGGGAGGAACGCTGCCTGCCAGTGTCGGCGCGGCTCGGCTCGGCGTGATGGAGCCGCCCAGCTGGCGTATGGCACACAGTGGCCGCTAATGAGCTCAGCCAGCCGGCCGAGGCGAGCCGAGGCGAGCCGCGAATAGTTTCGGCGCAGCTGTGGCGGAAGTGGCGCGGCGCCAGGCCGTGCAGGCCGTGCAGGCCGTGCAGCCCCACAAGCCGCGCGGCCGGCCGAGTGCGCCCTTCCGTCTCCATCCCGGCCCGGGGGACCACACACCGGTGCTGCGCTCTACTGCGCGCTCGGGCTGCCGGGTGGGGCGCCGCCTGCCTCGACCAGATCTGCAGTGTCAAAAAAAAAAATCTCATTCAACGAACGTTAATGAAAGCAGATGATACTCGTTTGGTTTTCTTCTGGGCTCATTAGTATGGGCTCATTCCAAAGATAGTTCTTAAAATCTCATTCAACGAACGAGGCCGAGCTGGCGCCGAAGCCGGCACGAGCTGAGCAGAGCCGAGGTCTGCCCGAGTCACCCACCCTTTGAGACGTGGCAGGCGGAGAGGGATTGTCAATGTTGCGCGCGGGCCGTCGCGCGCGAGGAGGGGGTAGGGGGTGCCATTGTCCGCGCAGGCTGCGCCTCACCACCAGCCAGCCAGCCAGACACACCAGCCCGCCCCGGCGGCCAGCCCCTATTATATTGTTAGGATACGCGCTTGGTTTCTGGAATCGAGAGTAAAAGCACGCTGACACCTTCATGTGTACAGTATTTTTAAGTATGTTTCAAGTGTGGTGAAGGTATCATCTGCTAAAAACCGTATGCGGCAAATCAAAAACCGTATGAGGCAGACCAAAAGCCGTATACGGCAAACAAAAAACCGTATGCGGCAAATCAAAACCCGTATGAGGCAGACCAAAAGCCGTATACGGCAAACAAAAAACCGTATGCGGCAAATCAAAAACCGTATGAGGCAGACCAAAAGCCGTATACGGCAAACAAAAAACCGTATGCGGCAAATCAAAACCCGTATGAGGCAGACCGAAAGCCGTATACGGCAAACAAAAAACCGTATGCGGCAAATCAAAAACCGTATGAGGCAGACCGAAAGCCGTATACGGCAAACAAAAAACCGTATGAGGCAAATCAAAAACCGTATGAGGCAGACCAAAAGCCGTGTACGGCAAACAAAAAACCGTATGCGGCAAATCAAAACCCGTATGAGGCAGACCAAAAGCCGTATACGGCAAACAAAAAACCGTATGCGGCAAATCAAAAACCGTATGAGGCAGACCAAAAGCCGTATACGGTAAACAAAAAACCGTATGCGGCAAATCAAAAACCGTATGAGGCAGACCAAAAGCTGTATACGGCAAACAAAAAACCGTATGCGGCAAATCAAAAACCGTATGAGGCAGACCAAAAGCCGTATACGGCAAACAAAAAACCGTATGCGGCAAATCAAAAACCGTATGAGGCAGACCAAAAGCCGTATACGGCAAACAAAAAACCGTATGCGGCAAATCAAAACCCGTATGAGGCAGACCAAAAGCCGTATACGGCAAACAAAAAACCGTATGCGGCAAATCAAAAACCGTATGAGGCAGACCAAAAGCCGTATACGGCAAACAAAAAACCGTATGCGGCAAATCAAAAACCGTATGAGGCAGACCAAAAGCCGTATACGGCAAACAAAAAACCGTATGCGGCAAATCAAAAACCGTATGAGGCAGACCAAAAGCCGTATACGGCAAACAAAAAACCGTATGCGGCAAATCAAAAACCGTATGAGGCAGACCAAAAGCCGTATACGGCAAACAAAAAACCGTATGCGGCAAATCAAAAACCGTATGAGGCAGACCAAAAGCCGTATACGGCAAACAAAAAACCGTATGCGGCAAATCAAAAACCATATGAGGCAGACCAAAAGCCGTATACGGCAAACAAAAAACCGTATGCGGCAAATCAAAAACCGTGTGAGGCAGACCAAAAGCCGTATACGGCAAACAAAAAACCGTATGCGGCAACCCGTATGAAAATGAAAAGTACGCTTTTAGGACGCTTTTAGGACGCAAACAGGACGCTTGACCTTGGCTCAGACTTGTTCGCTTTCAGTCTGCTTTCCAGGTGGACTAGGACGTAAACAGGACAGAATCGCCCAAAAAGCGCCCTCCGCGCGCCCTAGTCCGCGCGGGACTAGGGCGCTTTCAGTCCGCTGCGCGGGACTAAAGCGGACTAGTCCCCTGACGCATCCCCGCCAAAAGAATGCCAGCGCCGGGCCGCCGGGCCGCCGGGCCGCCCGGGCCCCGCCCCGACCAGCTGCTGAGACACAGGCTTCAGTGGTAGTCGATCCCCGGACTGCTGCGTTGATGACTCGCCTGGCTCTTCGATGTCGAGGACGGTGACCACTGCGCTAACCTGGAACATGGGGACCGGGGCCGCAGGCGAGCCTCTTCACTGGCGTGGCGCGCTCAGCGCACAGGCAGTGCGCGCGCTCCCTTCCCTCCTCTCTGGCGGGCGTGCCTTTCAAGATTGAGAGGTGCGGTTTTCAACGTGGTGGTTGCTTTGCATAGAACTTGGCATCTAGTATGACTGGTCACGTGTCGCATACAAATATGTACGAAATATTTCGTAGACGTAAAATTTTGTACGGTTCAAACAAAATAGAACAGATACATTTACCCAAGGGGCAACCACTCCAGAAATCTTGTCACCTAAGCGCTAAAAATCTCTGGGAAATCTGAAATCTTGCCTTTAAAAAGACCAAAAACAAGCTAAGTTTGGGCGGAATATTGCTTAAAATCTTGCAAAATCCGACGAAATCTTTGGCCCTCAGAAATATTGTGTCCCCAAACATCCAATGTGGTTGCCCCCTCGCATTTACCACGCGTCAAGTTAAAAACAAGGAGTGGAACTAGAACCAGAAATGGGCTTGTCTTCAGCAGCCCTGCACAGTGGAAGAGATTCATAGTAGTATTGGTGTTGAACCATGTGAAAAGCGTTAAAATGTCAATCACTGAGCACTGTGTTCTGACCAAAATTGACACCAGTTGAAATAGGCATTATAGAAGCATTGCGATTGCGAGTAAAGGCGCTGGAAGCGCTAAGGGCAGGGACGACATTGAACATTTAACACTCGATGACTCAATCACCAACCCCTGAACACTTGCGGACTAGTGCGCTAAAGGTACGCTTGCATGAGGGACTAGGACGTGAAGAGGCCGCAAAAGTGCCGGACTCCGAACGCCCTAGTCCGTGCGGGCATTAGCGCGCCCTCTTCACGCCCTAGTCCCACCTGCAAGCGTACCTTCCGCGCACTAGTCCGTCTAGAGCGTACCAAAAGCGGACTAGTACCCTCCTCGGGCGCGGACGGCGGGACTCCTAGCGCCCTAGTACCCAACGGAGGGGCCTATCCGCGTACAAGTCTCGCGCGTCTTCGAGACTAAAAGCGTCCTAGGACGCATGTTTGCGCACCAAAAGCGTACGAGTCCAGCCTGCAGCGTCCTGTTTGCGTCCTAAAAGCGTCCTAAAAGCGTACTTTTCGTTTTCATACGGGAAATCAAAAACCGTATGAGGCAGAGCAAAAGCCGTATACGGCAAACAAAAAACCGTATGCGGCAAATCAAAAACCGTGAGGCAGACCAAAAGCCGTATACGGCAAACAAAAAACCGTATGCGGCAAATCAAAAACCGTATGAGGCAGACCAAAAGCCGTATACGGCAAACAAAAAACCGTATGCGGCAAATCAAAAACCGTGAGGCAGACCAAAAGCCGTATACGGCAAACAAAAAACCGTATGCGGCAAATCAAAAACCGTATGAGGCAGACCAAAAGCCGTATACGGCAAACAAAAAACCGTATGCGGCAAATCAAAAACCGTATGAGGCAGACCAAAAGCCGTATACGGCAAACAAAAAACCGTATGCGGCAAATCAAAAACCGTATGAGGCAGACCAAAAGCCGTATACGGCAAACAAAAAACCGTATGCGGCAAATCAAAAACCGTATGAGGCAGACCAAAAGCCGTATACGGCAAACAAAAAACCGTATGCGGCAAATCAAAAACCGTATGAGGCAGACCAAAAGCCGTATACGGCAAACAAAAAACCGTATGCGGCAAATCAAAAACCGTATGAGGCAGACCAAAAGCCGTATACGGCAAACAAAAAACCGTATGCGGCAAATCAAAAACCGTATGAGGCAGACCAAAAGCCGTATACGGCAAACAAAAAACCGTATGCGGCAAATCAAAAACCATATGAGGCAGACCAAAAGCCGTATACGGCAAACAAAAAATCTCATTCAACGAACCTTAATGAAAGCAGATGATACTCGTTTGGTTTTCTTCTGGGCTCATTTAGTATGGGCTCATTCCAAAGATAGTTCTGAAAATCTCATTCAACGAACGAGGCCGAGCTGGCGCCGAAGCCGGCACGAGCTGAGCAGAGCCGAGGTCTGCCCGAGTCACCCACCCTTTGAGACGTGGCAGGCGGAGAGGGATTGTCAATGTTGCGCGCGGGCCGTCGCGCGCGAGGAGGGGGTAGGCGGTGCCATTGTCCGCGCAGGCTGCGCCTCACCGCCAGCCAGCCAGCCAGACACACCAGCCCGCCCCGGCGGCCAGCCCCTATTATATTGTTAGGATACGCGCTTGGTTTCTGGAATCGAGAGTAAAAGCACGCTGACACCTTCATGTGTACAGTATTTTTAAGTATGTTACAAGTGTGGTGAAGGAATCATCTGCTAAAAAAAATTCAAAAGGAAAAAGGCGCAAAAAATCTCATTCAACGAACGTTAATGAAAGCAGATGATACTCGTTTGGTTTTCTTCTACGGGGTAGTATGGGCTCATTCCACGCTGCCGCTGTTCTTCCGTCAGCTTCCTGGGTGCCATCGCTTATGCCATTTCTTGCCTTAGAGGTGGCTCCGAAGTCGGTACGAGGTGACGAGCTGTGCCCCGCACACATGCCGAGCCGAAGCCCGCCTGAGTCCTTGCCGCGCGAGGTCCGCGGGGCTGAGCCTAGCCGGGCGGCATTGTTGAATTCCGCGCAGGCTGCGCCGCGGCCACAGCCAGCCAGACAGACTCACCATCCCGCCCCGGCAGCCCGCCCCTACTATATTGTTAGGATACGCACTTCGTTTCTGGACTCTAGAGTAAAAGCTAGCTGACACCTTTGTGTCTCGTAGTATTAGGTGTATATTTTAAAGCAAAGATAGCAAAGGTATCATCTGCTAAAAAATGTTGCCCACGACCTCTGAAATTTTTCTAAAGCTGTACCGCACTGCACGGCGCGGCCATGCGGTTTCTCGCTCCAGCCCTATGGACACTTGACTTGAATATTTTTCGCGGCGTCGCGGCGGGCCGTCCCGGATCGGCACACTGTGAAAATTTGTAGTCGCACTTTATGACAAAAACGCGGATGACATTTTCATCACTTTCAAATCATGACAATCTCATCACAAAGTGATGACATTTTCTTCAATAAGCTCCTATACAATGGGCGAGACAACAATGTCATCAATTTTTTTGATGACATTGTTGTAAGGAAAATTAGCCTTGAAATTGTCATCAAGTGACGACTCCCATTTTCAAAGTGCACCGTCCCCGGAGTCTGCGCGGCTGGGCTGCACAGGCTGCACTCCGCGCCGGGGCGGCGGCTGCATGTCGAGACCGACCCGAAGGGATGAACTAACTTTGGGCCCCGCCAAATCGAGGGCCAAATTTCATTCCTGCCGGAACTCGGGAACTTGCCGGCGACTCTGACGCGACGAGTCTCGCGACCCGTCGGTGCCGCGTGACAAACGGGCCGCCGGAAGTCCTTCTTCTCCGAGATGAGCGGCCGGGCGGGGCGGCCAGTCTGCTGGCCTAGTTGGGGGCGACCCGCCGCGGGGCCCCCCACGGCGCGCCGTGCCGCGGCCCCCTGGCGCCGTGCCACGGCCGGAGTCTGCCAGGAGCCCGTCAGCACCAGCCAGGTGGAGCGAATGGCTGTGGGATCGGTGGAGCGGAAGAATCTTGATTCATTCGCCTCTTGTTTCGCGCCAAACCCTCCATCCAATAGTTAGGAAATACCTTGCACTGTTGCGCGGCGCCGCCGGCGAGAGCGCGCTCCGCGTCCGCAAATCGCGCGCTCTGCCTCGCTGCTCCCTCGTCGCTTCGCCTGCAACACACACGGCGCACTCAGACGTGCACACACACTGAGAATCCAAACGCTATGAGTATAGCGTCTTGGTGCGATGCAAAAGCATCGCACATGAAGTGCAATGCCTCCCCATTCCCATGCATTAGCATAGGGCACTTTCGGGGTGCATCGCACGTAAGGGTGCAATATGGCTATCGCATCGCACGTATGGTGCGATATCTCAGCTGCATCGCACCATACGTGCTATACTCATACGACGGTCCCTATCGATAGGCGCGTAAGTCCGAGCGGCGAGAACGTAAGAGCGCAAGTCCGTCCGCCCGGGACATACCGTCGTATCTCGCCCGGGTCGCGACGTAGCGTGCTATGTAGATACGGAATGATGCAAAGATAGCACGCTACGTAGCGACCCGGGCGAGATACGACGGTATGTCCCGGGCGGACGGACTTGCGCTCCTACGTTCCCGCCGCTCGGACTTACGAGCCTATCGATAGGGACCGTCGCATAGCGTTTGGAATCTCAGTGCAGACGCACCCGCCGCGGCGGAGGCATGCAGTCTGTCGCGCCGCGCGCCCCCCGGGGGGCAGAGGTTGGGCCTCGGCACGCCCCAGGGCTCCAGGCGGGCCTCTCTTGACGTCGTCGCTCGAGAATGCGGGGCGGAGCGGCGCAGCATTCCTCCGAGCGGCTAACTTGCTTATCGGGAGCGAGGCAAGGCGGCTCGCGACGCGAGATGAGATGATTGTACTTCCCCGTGAAAGGAATCCTCCCGTTTTTGTGATGTTCCTGGCGTCGTCGAGACAACCGAAATCCTGATCGCGACGGACACAGGCACAGTCCTTGGATCAAACGCGTAGATTGTTTTAGGTTTAGAACTTTACTGGAAAGACACCACAAAACTTGCTCACATTTTTCATTTCCGGAAGAAATGACAACACGCGAAGTCACCTTCGTAATCAAACAACGATTCAAATATTTTACAAAAATGTTCGTGGGATCAGAATTCCGAGTTTTCTTTTGCGGAGAATAAAATGCCGACATTAAAAGCACTGTCGCATGCATTCGCACGGCCGTGTCGAAGTGGACGACTACACTGGTGTAAAATTCATCAGGATTGGTCAATCAGGAAATTCCTGATTGGTCAATCAGGAAATTCCTGATTGGTCAATCAGGATATTTTCTGATTGGAAAATCCTGATGTATTTTCGCGCACCTCTGATTGATGATTTCTGATTGGTACCAGTTCTGATTGACTATTTCTGATTGTGTTTTTTTCTGAGTGGACAGTTCTGATTGGTAAAACAACTTCAAACATCGGTAATATGACCGTGTCGGGGCACATTCAAAATTGATGATAACTTCTCTGGGGGGTCAAAACTGAGTCCGATCCAAATCTGAAGTCCGATTTTCGATAGCTCGTGATCAGGCCTCGATATGCTACTAAAGGTGATCCGATGTGTATGAAATTAAAATGGCCCTAGTCAAATCGGCTGAACATGTCACATACCAAATTTGAACCCGATACCGCAAATACTTTCCATTTTATAGGCATCTCTACTTTGACACCATCAAAATTTCCTCATGTTCTTTTCTGATTTCTGAGTGGCAATCAGCAATCAGAAAAGCAGTCAGAAATTGTCTGATTGCCAATCAGAAATCAAATATCAGGAAATTTCTGATTGGCACTCAGACGTCAGAAATCAGGAATTTTCTGATGTCGGTGCTCAATCAGGATTTTTTCTGATTGACAATCAGAAATCAGAAAGAATTCCTGATTGACAATCAGAAATCAGAAAATCAATCAGGAAAATCCTGATTTCTGATTGGAAATCAGAAATTCAATCAGAAAATCCTGATGGCATATCACTGCATGCACACTGGCGGGCAGCCAGAGTGCATGCAGTGATTGCGTTAGTCATCCACTTCGACACGGCCGTGCGAATGCAGCGAATGCGAGGCCGTGGGGACGCGGACGAGAGTGTGGTTCCGTGCTGTCGTTTCAAAACGCCCGTACCGCCTAAAAGGCCATACATATCGAGTTGCGGGCGGATGATAATTCGCCCGGCTTGGCAGCAGGGGGACAGCTGGCCGCGTCGCGCCAATGTTTGCCAGCGCGGAAATCGCAGTCCGGACGTCGTGTCAAGATCGAACGTCCACCGATAACGTTGATGACAGGTCTGCTGGCACGATGAGCCGAATGCTGTCACGAGTACTTTTGATGAGGTCGCTGCGAACAACAAAGGGGCGCTTTTTTCCATCGAAAAGTACTTGGAGGAACTTCTATGCGTGTGCGGTGCGTCCGACGGAGCGTGCAGCAAAAGGAAAACTCGTGAATACAGCGGACAATAAGAGAGGCAGAGAAAGGGAGAGGAGAGGTTGTCGGAGCTCGGCCATACCGGAGGTGGGGGAATGAGTCCGCAAGACATGATGCCGTTGAGGGGTTCGTCAGGGCCGGGCCAGCCCTTGGCCAGCCCTTGGCCGCGGGGGGCTCTATTACCTGCTTCAAAGTTGATGACAACCTCGCGCTGCCTTGCCGTTGGCGTCGGCGAGCCGTCTCATTTGACGCAGTCATAACGGGGAAGTCGACGAATAAAGTGTCGGCGGGCCTCGGCCGCGAGGCCAAAGCTGCAATAAACGGCCACCGCCACCGAGAAGTGACCGCCGAGAAGAGGCCGCCGACGACGAGGCCACCGACGAAACCGCCAAGAAAGAGGCCGTCGGGGACGCCTCAGGAAGAGTCCTTCGAGAGGACCGCCGTGGCGGAGGCGCGACGCCACAAACAAGCGGAATCCGTTTAATTGGCGCTGGAGTGGCTAGAGTCGCGGGGGGGGGGGGGGGGGGGGGGCTGGAGAAGGCAGTCTGCCATGGCGCGGAGGAAGTGGCGGCAGGGGTGGCAGCACAGCGAGTCCTGTGTTGCGACGAGGAGAAAAGGGGGAATGAAGCGCTGTTGTTGATGGCCCCGCCTGCCCCGCCTGCCCTTGGCGCCGCTGCACTGCACTGCGACGTGTGCACTGCAGGCTGCATCAGTGCTCCCTCGCTCTCCTGCTGCAATCTCCGCTGCCGCGCCTCCCACCCTCTCATATTTCGCCGTAAATGCGACTCATCACCATCACCAGCGTCTCTGCCTCCCCTCCGCCCCCCTCGCCCCAATTTCATTTCCTCCTCCTCTCCGTCACACGCCATAAAATTCGGACTATGCTCCCCACTCCCTCCCCCCGTCTCTCTCTCTCTCTCTCTCTCTCTCTCTCTCTCTCTCTCTCCCTCTCTCTCTCTCTCTCTCTCTCCTCTCGTTGGTGTGGTGGGCCGCTCGGTGCTTGTTCAGGGTGGCTGTGTCCGCTGCGGAGATGACGCCGTGTTGAGGCCCTCGATGTTCTGGACGTGCGGACAGACAGGCCGAGGCGCGAACCGACAGACAGAAGACAGACAGACAGACAGGATAGAAACGGACGGACGGACCTGGACCGTCCTGGCGATACATTCCGCATTCCCGGCCACGTCGGCCACCTCCGCCAAACCCTCCGTAAATTTGGCGCCGCGTCCGGTCTGCCCATCGACCGGGCCGGGCAGCCTCCGGGCAGCCTCCGACCTCCGCGACGACCCCCTCGCCCATCTCTTTCCCTTCCTTTCATCTTCAAAAGGAAAGAAAAAGCAAAGTGAAAATGTCTTTTGCGAAAACAAACTGCCCTCATGAACGGAGGAAGACGTGCGTGTGTGGCGTGACGTGTGGCGTGACGTGTCGCGTGACGTGTCGCGTGTCGTGGTGGGCGACCTCTGGGGAGGCGGCACGGCGGGGGACGGCCGCTCGCAGGCACGCCACGCCCGGCCGCCGCCCCACCCCACCCCACCCCACCCCGCCCCGCCCCGCCCCGCCCCGCCAGCGACGTGTCGGGCCATGGATTTCAAAGTGGCGGCATCTCCATCAGGCGCGTGAAAGATTTATGCGTCATGGTTGACTGACGGGGTGGCGTCCCCGTCCCGCCCCAGTCCCGCTCTCGTCCCGCTGCGCGCGCTGCGCTGTGGGCACGCGGCCGCGACCCCCGCAACTCCCGCCCTCCTGGGTGGGCCAGGGGCCGCGGCAGGGGGCCTGGAGGCGACCCTTCCAATAAATCCTCAGTGTCGCCTCTCAGTCTGGCTGGCTGGCGGGAGAAACGAATAATTTAGTTTGGCCTCGATGGCTCGCTGCCTCTCCGCCGCTGTCATTGCTGGCGGCGTGCGACCTGGCTCGCGCTGTCTGGTCAGCTGTCGCGCCTCTTGGCGGAGATATTGCACCGTGACCTTGGAGCGCCGCGGAGGGCCTCGCAGTGCGGCGCCGGCAGAGCTCGTTTAACCGTGTACCGTCTCTTTTGTTGCAGATTGCGATACAGACTAGCTGACGACTCGCACCACATTTACCAAAAAGAAATGCACCTGCTAATGAGAAAAGGTACGTCTCCGCTCCGCTCTTTGTTGCCGTGATGTGGAGGGAGCGCTCTGCAATATTGAACTGCTGCTCTCTGTCGTAGACTGCACGCTGTGGCTGTGGCCGTCCTGGGGCGACCTGTCCTGGCTGGACCTGCCGCACACCGACTGCCTGGTGTGGTTCCCCTCGAGGAGCCTCCACGAGGACGACGCCGTGCTTGTGGCCGGCCGCCCCCTCGCCTTCTCCGTGCCGCCGCCGGCGCTGGCACCGTCGGGCCCGGACGCGGAGAGCAACGACATCCGTCGCCAGCAGCTGGACCGGCGCCGCCGCGACGCCAAGGTGCGCGTCATGGCCAACCGCCGGCGGGACGTCGGGCCCCAGGACGACCAGCGCGTCGACGGAGACGATGTGATCAGAGAAGGCTACCCGGCCAGGGCGATGGGCCTGCTGGTCGACCTGATGCGTCTCAACGTCGCCTGCTCGTCTGGTGGCTGGCTGCACATCGGCGACCCCAACCTGACGCCCCGGACGGAGGCGGGGGCAGTGCCAGAGTCCAGCACGCCCTCCAACACCAAGCTGTGCGGCAAGCTGGAGGAGCTGGCCGCCTCGCAGCGCCGCCTGCACTTCCAGAAGGCGCCCGCCCTCCGCGTGCACGGCTCCCCCGTGTTCGCGCTGCGCTACCGCCTCGTGGACTACTGCCACCAGGTGGCGCTGGTGCACTCGAACGCGTCCGTGCCGCTAGCGGCCTCCCCCGGCCTCACCTGCTCCTTCAGCGTGACTCTGCCCCACGGCTACCACGTCAACTTGAGGTAAGTCCACAGTTTGCTCGCTGTTTGCGCGCTTTGTACACCGAGGCGCTCGGCCCGGCTGGCTTTGCGACCGTCTTTGAGACCGTCTCGTTGCTGCAGGCTGTTGGTCGGCGAGCCCAGCCCGGGGACGGTGCCGGACCTAGTGGACATCAACATGGGTCCGCAGTCCTCTGAGGAAGAGGAAGGCACTGACGCGGACATACCGTCCACGGGCGCGGATACGGTGCTCGCCGTGGTCACTGAGTTGCCCGACATGGTGGTGTCTGACTCGCCGACGGTGGGCGCGACGCTGGGGTCCACGTCGTTCACGTCGACGACGAGCTCCGCCACGACGGCCTACCACCGGTCTTCGGCGCGCCACGGCCCGACTGCCGCCGTGAGCGCGACGAGGCCGAAGAGGGCGCGGTCCAGGAGGGACGGCCCCACACTGGCCCCGCTGGCACCGCAGACACCGCAAGCACCTGCCAAGCGGCCCACGCCGTCGTCGGCGCGCGTCGCCGAGCTGCTGCGCGACGCCATGCTGCGGGGGCACCGGGCCGCGGACCTCCTCGACGACCCCCTGCACGCGCCGGCCGCCCAGGCCGCCCAGGCCATGGCGCTGACACGGTAAGGCGGAAGGCCTTTCAGCCTTTTACGGCAGCGAGTCGTAACTAGGCTTTAGGGGCCATGCCCCGCAAACTGCAATACTTACCCGCGTTCAGGGCAACAAAACGTTGTTCAATCTTGAAACTAGGTTACTTTTATATATCCACAACGATGTAAACCTCGCCATTTACGAGGAGGGCGTCTTCAAACACGACACGGGCTTCATTCTTACGTCTCGAAGGCTTGAGTGGGTCGCTTCACGAAGTGCTACTTTGTCTGACAGGAACATGGAGGCGTCCGACTACAGCAACGACACGCTGTCGCTCGCGTCCTCGTCCATGTCCTCGTCGGAGGAGAGCAGCGAGGAGGACGCGACGCCGGGCCGCAGGGTGCGCCGCCAGAACTACAACGACGTGATCGTGGGCTCGGACGCGCTGAGCCCGCAGCCGCCGCAGCCGTCGCCCACCGCGGCGGGGCCGGCGTGCCTCGGCACGTGGCTCAACCTGACGGACGGCGTCACCTCGTGGACGCACTGCGCGTCGCGCGACAGCCCGGCCCGCCAGTTCCGCTTCGTGTCGTCGCGCAACACGCTGCGCCTGTCCGTGGCCATGGGCGCCGCCGCCGTGCCGCTGCGCCTGGACTACGACGCGCGGCCCGTGCGCCGCGTCGTGCAGGGCTGCTCGTACGGCTGGGTCGCCGTCGGCCAGTTCTGCGTCTCGGCCGTCGAGGACTTCCGCCTGAGCTGGGCCGACGCGGAGACCGAGTGCCGGCGCCTGGGCGGCCACCTGGCGTCCATCACGGACCAAGAGGCGCAGCGCGCCATCGACGACCTGCTCACCAACAGGTAGGACGCGCGGTGCGTCGACGGAGTGGACGTGGACCCTGCGTGCACGCGTGCGTTGTGGCGCTGGGGTGGTTGCGCGGGGCGGGGCGGGGCGGGGCGGGGCACTCGGAGACTCGAGGGCACTTACATTAGGGCGGCCCTCCGATTCCCTTTGAACCGAGTCGGCCGAGCGTCCCCGCCGTCGCTCGCCCCGCGTCACAGCCAAGCCAAGCGGGTCAAAGCGACCGCGACGTGCACGGTGACCACTTCGCGACGTCTACCAGTGTCTGTGCGCCTTGCCGTCGCTCCCGGCAGCCTGGCAGCGCAGTCGGATTGACTCTTGGATTGGCTGTGCACCTAAAAGCCAGGGCGGCCCTCGTGTCCAAGGGTTCGACGCGGACTGAGGGGAGAGGGAGGGGCTTTCCAGTATTCCTTTGCCGTCTTCACAGGTGACTTGATGATGGCGACTGTGTCTACCCTGGCCTGGTTTATTCAGGCCAGAGGTCGGCCCAGGGCGGTCTGTCTGGCGTTGGGGTCGCACCTGCCCGTCCGAATCAGGGTGCCCGTGGTGTCGTGGTGGCGGTGTAAGGGATGGAGTTGGACCAAAGGGTACCGCCGTAACGGGAAAAGTTAAGCTGGAACTGCTGCCAGTGGGGTGGGGCGGGGTGGGGGGCCCGCCTTCGGGAGCCGATGCCGCTGCTCGTCCAATATCCCTTCCGTCTTGACAGCGCCCTACTTCCTCGGTCCCATCGTGCCTAATCGTGGACTCCTTTGAGGGCCCCGAGCTCCTTGATACATTGGCTCAGACGTAGCGGCCCTGGCCCAACAAGGCCATCTTACCTACGACCTCCGGGCGGAAAGAAACGGTGAACTTTTATTATTTGTTTGGAAAATGCGTAGAAAAGGTATCTTTTTGGTTTCCTCCAGAGTGTCGTGGTCTGAACAAGGGGCGAAATGAGAACCTCAACGGCGTGCTTTGGAAAATGGATTTTGCTGTCTGAGTGCCCTTGCCAATTTTCCGTGTTGAAACTTGGTGGTGGTCGTGAGAGGGTCCGAGGCGTGGGGCCGTGGAGCACGGCGGTTCAACAGGTTTGCTTAGTCTAGCCGACCCGCATCCGCAGAGCGCGCAGAGCCCCGTCCCCCGGTTTTATGGGTTTTTTTTGCGTTCTTTTTCCAAGTCCGTTTTGTTTCGGCCCTCAGGGACTCAGGGCGCCCCTCGCGCGTGCGCCATGTTGATTCTGGTTTTGTGGGAACGGACGGTCGATTATACACCGCTATTCCTGTCCACACGGGTCTGGTGGACACGCTGGGGTCGACAGCTGGGCTTGCCGGGGACGGACTCGATGGGGACGGACGCGGTGGGGGTGGACGCGCCGCGACGCGACGCCGCCGGCTGGGCCGCGGCGCTAACTCGGTTTGCGTCCACCCTTTTTTTTTTTTCGAAGTGATTATAGACACGCAGCGTTTATATAATAAAAAGCAACTTAAATACACGCGGCGTGCAAATAACGCCATTTTCATTATATACACGCAGGAAAAGCTTTTCCAGCGTGTATATAATAAAAACAGCCGTTTTTTGCACGCAGCGTGTCTGCAAGCCCCCTAAAATTATTTACACGCTGGAAAAGCTTTTCCGGCGTGTGTATAATAAAAGAGGGTGTTATTTTTACGCAGCGTGTTTGCAACTCCCTATTTTATTATTTGCACTCTTGTTTTGAGGCCAGCTAGGAGATAGAGATGCCTAGGAGGAAGCCGACCGGGTGTGTCGCCTCGTGGTCGAGTGGGTGCGTGCCTGCATGCCACTTTTTTGGCCCGGGTTCGAAACTTGGAGAATTTTTTCAAAGGATGCGTGCACATAATTTTTCGGCGACACGCGACACGCAGCGTCTGCACAACCGACGATCTATTATTCATACGCCGCGTGTCCCTTGAATGCCGAAAAATTATGTGCACGCATCTTTTGAAAAAATTCTCCAAGTTTCGAACCCTTGCCAAAAGAGTGGCATGCAGGCACGTATCCACTGGACCACGAGGCGACACACCCGGTCGGCTTCCTCCTACACTCTACCAAAAATGTCCTGTCAATGCCGTTAATTTATTACCAGTTTTCACTGTTGGTCAATTCACAGCGTTTACTGTGATCTGCTCACGCGATTCACTGTGATCTTGTTCACGGTGTTTACTGTGATCTGGTCCACAGTAAACACTGTGAGTTTGACGCCGCTCAGCACCGAAAAGCTGCAAATCAGGCTCCAATTCACGCCGTTTACTGTGGCCAGATCACAGTGAACACTGTAACCGAGATCACAGTGAACGCCGTGAACTAGTTCACAGCTAACGCCGTGAATTGCATAACAGCAAACATTGGTAATAAATTAACGGCGTTGACAGGACATTTTTTGTAGAGTGTAGGCATCTCATCTCCTGGCTGGCCTCAAAACAGGAGTGCAAATAATAATATAGGGAGTTGCAAACACGCTGCGTAAAAATAACACCCTCCTTTATTATTGACACACCGGAAAAGCTTTTCCAGCGTTGGAAGAGATTTTCCAGCGTGCAAATAATTTAAGAGCGCTTGCAGACACGCTGCGTGATGGAAACAGCTGCTTTTATTATGTACACGCTGGAAAAGCCTTTCCGGCGTGGAAAGGCCCTTCCGGCGTGTACATAATACTTTTGTGATTTCAGACACGCTGCGTGTGTTGTTCTAATGTATATATTATTGCCACGCGGCGTTTAAATAATTTTTACCATTGTTGCGTACACGCTGCGTGTATATAATATCGGCCTTTTTTTTTTCGCTTTCATGGCGAGAGTGCGGGGCAGCGACGCGACCGCCGTTGCGGCGCGAAACCCGCCCTTTTATCGCTCGCAGTAAAGGAATAAAAAACGCAGGCGTGGATGTGCACTTTGTTGAGCTGGTGGCGCGCTCTTGTGTTTGCAGCCCCGGCTACTCGGACCACAACTCGTACTGGGTGGGCGCCTCCGACGTCACCAACGAGGGCGACTTCCGGTGGACGGACTCGCTGCCCTTCTCCTACACGAGTAAGCTTTGAGCGATGCAGTGCTGACTCGCGTCTCGCGTCGCGTCGCGTTGACCTCCTTGTCCAACCCGGTCACGTTCTGCGCAGATTGGTTCCCTGGCTGGACGCAGCACGGCGGCTACAACCGGCAGCCCAACGACGACGGCTTCTCGGCGCAGGACTGCGTGGAGCTGCGGCGGGCGTTCCTGCTGCCGCCGCCGCCCGCCGCCTCCGCGCCCGCCGCCGCCATCCAGCCCCTGGACAGCTCCTTTCGGTGGAACGACCGCGACTGCAGCACGCGCAACCACTTCCTGTGCGAGCGGCCGCGCGACGCACAGTGTGAGTGAAGCGGAGTGAAGCGACACGCCGACCCCGCCCCGCCCCTCCCCGCCGCGTTGATTGGATTAGTTTCGCATGACGGCTGCAGTCTGTTCGTCGCAGCAATCGCGCTAAGTAGTCGTGCTCGGAGCCACGCAGCCGTGACGCGGCCGCGGCGCCGCGGCCGTGCTCGCTGGGCTGCTTTCCCACTAATCGACGCCCCCGCCTCCTCGCCCCCCCCTCCCCCCCCCCCCCCCTCGCCCCCCCCCCCCCCCCCCCCGCCGGCGCGGCCAGCGCGCCCCAGGAGACGCGGCGGCGGCACAGCGCTCTTATGATTCGATTATTGCTGCGCGCCGCACTGTGCGGCCCTCGGCCTTTCCTTCCCTCTTGGGGCTGCCCGCTGCCTGGCTGCTGCCTGGCTGACCGGGGCAAAGCCGGCAACGCACCGCCTCTCAGTGGACCGTCTGGTCTCTTCCAAGGCTCGCATCTTACACGTGGCGGCGTCAACAGTTTTCTCGTTCGACGGGCAATCTATTGGTACTATTGCGTGCTGGATACGAGTGGCAATGATTGAGAACTTGGATTTGAAAGAGCCATCGCGTTCGCCTGCACGGGTCACGCCACCTCTCCTGGCGTCGTGTGGCGTCGTTTCGCCCGGCGGCCCCTGTTAGCCAGTTTGTTTGGTACACGTGTAATCCTCGTCCGCCGCGATGCCGTCACTGCGCACTGCGCCCCGGGCCCTGGCCGGCCGGGGTGGCCGGGGCCTGGCCAGCTTGCTCGGGCTTACGGGCCGCGGCTTACGGGCCGCGGCTTACGGGCCGCGGCTTACGGGCCGCGCGGGTGGACAGCCGCAGGGCTTTGGCTGCGGTCCATGCATTAAACATGGCTCACTGATTTGCATGCCGGTCTATCATCTCACACAACTTGAGGAGGCCGCGAAGGCCGGAAGCGGCCGCTGGGCGATGCGCCCCGCCCCGCCCCGCCTCGCCCCGCCTCGCCCCGCCTCGCCCCGCCCCGCCCCGCCAATGGGCCGTAGCGCCGTAGCTCCACGGCAGCGCCCCGCAGTTGCGTCCTTCTTCTCGGCGCAGGTGAACGTGACGTGTGCCGGCGGGGCGGGGCGGGGGGGGGGGGGGGGGGAGGAAGGTATGCGCGGCACTTGGGGCCGCCGCTCGACTGAGTTCGCCCCGTGCGGTCGGCATGGTCGGCCCGTCCGCCGTCGGCCCGACCACTTCACTTCCGCGTGCCTCACAAAGGCGAGTGGGCTGCTGCCCGCCCCCATGCCCCTCATAATGCTGTTCCAGCCACCCATTCAAAAAATCCATACGTGCCCCCGGTGGGGCTTGCACGCGCGACTTACAGCGCCGCGCGCCCTCTCCCCTCCCCGCTTGTTGCTGCCTCGTGCCGCGTGGGCGTTCCAGGCGTTCCGTTGGCCGTGGGCTCCGTCCGTGCGGCGCGGCGGCGTTAACGAGCACCGCGTGGCACACTGGAATCTATGACGGCAATCTCGTTGGCAGACTCGGGCGGCGAGCAGTGGGGCTCAGGGGACTGCACGCGGTCGGTGCTGCTGACCAGAGAGACGCCCAGGGCCATCGTCAGCAGCCCTGGCTTCCCGCGCGCCTACCCGGACAACGCGCAGTGCGACGTGGACATCACGGCGCCGCCGGGCTACCGCATCGTGCTGGACTTCGAGGAGTTTGTCATGGAGAAAGAGCCCTAGTAAGTGAAGCCCGCCTCTCCACAGTGGGCCAGAAGACCGGTGGAGGCGGCCAAAACTCTAGACGCGTTTGGTGCTCCAGAGTCGCTAGATGGGACTCGAACCGAACGTGTGACCCCACCAATGGATTGCTCTCCGAACGAGGAATCCATTGGAGGGGTCACACGTTCCATTCGAGTCCCATTTAGCGACTCTGGAGCACAAAACGCGTCTAGAGTGTTGGCCGCCTACCGGTCTTCTGGCCCACTGTGCCCTACAGGGCAGTAACCTCGGCCTTGGCAGCCGCTGACGGCGTCCCTCTGTGCCGCAGCTGCAGCTACGACTACCTGACGATCCGCGAGGACGACCAGGAGGACGTCCCGAACGCCGCCGACCCGTCCCTGCACCCCGGCCTGGGGCCAGCAGGGCCGGCAGCGCCGCTCGGCCTCGGCAACACGTCCAGCAACGCGATCCGCGCGGCGGGCCCTGCCGGCCCTGCCCCCGGGCCCGGGCCGCACGACCCCGCCGCGGCGCACCTGGGGCTGGAGGGCCACGTGGTGGTCGGCAAGGAGCACCACCGCTACTGCGGCGACTGGAGCGAAAAGCTCAAGCTGCTGCGGTGAGGCTTGAAGCTCGAAGCACTCTCACTGAACTTGATGCTTGTTGACCGGGGAATTCGAGGCCAACTTTGCGTGCCTTAACGTATTTGTTATGATGTTTGTTGTGGCAGGTACGCGAGCCGCGGCCCTCGCCTCAGACTGCGCTTCGTGTCGGACTACAGCCACCACTTCGGGGGCTTTAAGGCCCGAGTTTCTGCCGAGACAGGTCAGTTGAACTGGTGGCATGCTGGCTGTGGCACCGCCGGCACCGCGGTCGGGCCCGGCGTATGTCGCACCAAACTTTCTTCCCGTGTTCTCTGCCTGACGCATGCGGGTTGTGGATGTTTCTCATATTTACCAGCATGCCTGTGTGTCTCTTCCTGTTTTCTCTGTCACTGGTGGATGTTAGATGTCGCGAACACCGTCGGTGGGGTTGTGTGTTTCGTCACTGTGACTAGATCAGGGTTTTCGCCGCCCCCTCCTGTCTGGAGGCGGGCTGGCTGGGGTCCGTTTTGCAATGCTGATTTACTGATGGGGTTGTCTGTGTTGTGTTAGCGGACCAGTTCGAAGCTCCCGGTGAGTAAGACGCAAAGAGGGCGTTAGCCTAGCGCGCCAGGCAGCCAGGCAGTGGCGTAGATAGAGCAATAGTTTTTTCTGCCCCCCATACGTACGTAAAAACACCTCTTCGCATCGTTTCCCTGTTTTTCTTTAAAAAGAACATTGAATTAAGTGGGGCCCCAGATTCCAGCCATGCGGCGCTCACCGACGACTCTCCCCAGCGGTTTTTACTCGAAACGCGATGAACGATTTACGGGGGCGTATTTTACTTGTATGCACCACAAAAGTCTATACATCCGTAGTACTCTGCTTTTTAGAACACCCTTGTTCCGCACCTCCCTGCAGAGAAGCTTCTACTTTAGAGGGCTGAAAATATTCATTGCTGAAGCAAAATGAAACTAGTCTATTCTGCATACATAGAGGTCTGAGTAGGAGTAGGAGTAGGCCACGGCCGTTAGCCTTCTCATCCCGTTATTTTTTGTGTTCTTTTCCGTCTTATCTCTTTACTTTTTGTGGCCTTGCCGGCTCCTGCAGCCCCCTACTCTTCCTGTTCCAGTGGCGATGGAGTGCCCCGACGGCCGCCTGCACAGCTTCAACAACTCGTGCTTTCTGGTCGTCAGCTTCCCGCAGGTCACCTGGCAGACGGCCAGGCAGGTGTGTCAGGGCCTCAAGGTACGTCCTCGGAGCCAAGCCCTTTCGTGGGTTGGGCTGGGCAGGGTGGCGCTCCTCTCATGCGTGTCTTTCGCAGGCGGAACTGGCCGAGGTGTACAGCACGGCGGAGCAGGACTTCGTGGTGGAGCGCATCAGGCACTCGGCGGACTACACCACCACCAACACGTACTGGCTGGGGGGCATGCTGGGCCTGGAGGGCCGCTGGCAGTGGCTGAGCGGCGAGGCCATGTCCTTCACGGGTGAGGCCGCACCGCCGACGAGCAAAACGACTTCTTGTCCCTCCTACAAGAAGGCTGCGTGCAATAACGGGGCTTTGTTTCGGCGCAGGCTGGATCCCGTCGCCGTCGTCACTGCCGGACCCCGTGGAGCCTGGCGGCGAGGACGACAACCCCGAGGACTCGGTGGACTCGCAGCTGCCGTCGTCGTGCCTGGGGCTGCAGTGGCTCAGCTCGCCGTCAGTGGCGCTGCCCTCGGGGCTGTACTGGCGGCCGCGGAAGTGCTCGGCGGTGGGCGGCTATGTGTGCCGCCGCCAGCAGACGCCCCTTCTGGCCGTAGGCGGCGGCAGCCTCAACAGCACCGTCACCGAGCCCGGCGACCTGTCCTCGCCCGGCTACCCGTCCGGGTACCCCGCCAACCTCGACTACCAGGTACTGTGGCGAATCATTCTCAAGTACGTCGCGGTGCGTTTGTGGTGACTTACCTGCTCGGTCCGCGGCCACAGGTGCGCCTGGTCGGGCCGCCGCAGACCCGCGCGGTCATTCGCTTCGCCCGCGTCGACCTCGAGTCCCAGGCGCAGTGCCTCTACGACTTCATCGAGCTGTCGGACGGCCACGGCGGGGCGAGGCAGGGCCGGCGCAAGGTGAGTGGGTGAGAGAGAGAGAGAGAGAGAGAGAGAGAGAGAGAGAGAGAGAGAGAGAGAGGAGGAGGAGGAGGAGGAGGAAAAGAGAGGGGGGGGGGGCAAAAGGGAGGCCGGGCTGCCACTTGGATTCGAACCAGGGTCATCCACGTGGTCTGCCTTCCAGGTGATCTGCGGGCAGCACCACTCCGCCATGGACCGGTTCGACTTCGTCTCCGCGTCCAACGAGGCCATGCTCCGCTTCCACGCCGACTACTCCGTGGCGGGCGCGGGCTTCCTGGGGTCGTGGACCGCCGTGGACGTGTCCGGGTGTCCGCAGCAGACGCTGAGCGCCCGGGAGGGCGTGCTCACGTCACCGTTCTACCCGCACAAGCTGCTGCCCAACCTGCAGTGCACCGCCGTTATCCGCGCGCCCACTGGCCGCCGCGTGTGGCTCGAGTTCTCCGACGTGGACCTGTCCGGCGAGGCGTCGGTGTGGGTGGACCTGGGCGCCGGGCGGCGCGTGGTTCCCACGGCCTCGCCCGTGTCTGGCGGCGTGCTGCTGTCCGCGGGCGAGCGCCTGGACGTGGTGCTGACGACGCTGGGGCTGCCGCGGGGCCGCGGCTTCCGCGCCACGTACCGCGCGGTGGCGCAGGACCCCGAGGAGGTGGTGGTGCAGCTGCAGGCCAACGCCACCCTGCTGCCCATTCGGCACCTCAACTTCCCGGCGCCGCCGCCCGTCAACGTCAACTTCCTACAGCGCTTCATCGCGCCGCTCGGCACCCGGCTGCAGCTGCAGCTGTTCGGCGTGGTGCTGGTGCGCGCGGGCGCGGCGTGCGCGGGCGGCGCGGGCCACCTGGAGGTCCGCGACTCCTACACCGACCCCAACGGCTCGTCGTGGACGCTGTGCGAGGCGCCCGACGCCACCGCCGCGCCCATCGTCATCACCTCCTTCCTCAACACGCTGCAGCTGTGGCAGCGCGGCGGCGACGCGGGCGTCAACCTCAACGCCACCATCCAGCCACTGGCAGACGAGGACTACCGCGTCAAGCTGGTGCGGATGAACAACGTGTCGTGGAGCGTGGAGTCGTGCTCGCCCAACCCCTGCCAGAACGACGGCAAGTGCCTGGCGCGCGACCGGCGGCGCGTGTGCGAGTGCAAGGGCCACTTCACGGGGCTGCTGTGCGGCCTCACCGAGTGCGACCTGGAGCCGTGCGTCTGGGGCAAGTGCATCCTCACGCCGGTGTCCTTTCGCTGCTCCTGCGCGCCTCACTACAAGGTAGGCCTTTACCGACGACGCCCGTTGGAAGAAGCTTGGCAGACGATGGAACTCGAATCAAGGACGTGGTCAAGCGAATAGATTACTGGTCTGTGTTTGATTCGAGTTCCGTTTGATGTGGCGGTCGTGTGGACGCGGTGCAAGCGCTGACGCTCCGCGCTGATTCCAGGGCAACCTGTGCAACATCCGCGCCAAGCCCTGCCAGGACAACCCCTGCGAGGGCCGCGGCGAGTGCCACGAGAAGGGCGACACGTTCCACTGCCGCTGCCACGCCTGGTGGGAGGGGCCCAAGTGCGAGCGCCGCATGACCGTGCCCTTCAAGCCGCTGTCGGAGCGCATGCTGCAGGAGCCCTTCTGGCTGGGCCTCATCACCGTCACGGCCGTCCTGGGCGTCATCGGCCTCTTCTGGTGCGCCAAGCGCCACTTCCCGGAGAAGCTGGAGAAGCTCCTGGCCGAGGAGGCGGACCGGAATCGCTCAGGTAGGCCAGGCCATGCCATGGGCCAGGCCATGGGCCAAGCCATGGGCCAGGCGCTGTCCAGGTGGAGCAGGAGAAACGCGTGGCTGCTCTAAGTCTTAACGAAGCCTCTCTTGCGCAGGCGGCATCTACCCTTCGCGAGGCTCGTCACTGCGCGACCAGCTGTCCGGTAGTGTGGGCGGGTCGCACTCGCTGGCCGCCTCGGCGACGGGCGGCACCGGCTCCGGTACGGGCGGCAGCAGGGGAGACCTAGGCTCCGGGAGCAACGGGGGCAGCGGTAGCCGAGAAGGCTCGGGGCCGCAGCCGCCCCGCTCCCTGCTCGGCCGACTGGGTATCCGCAAGCCGTCCATCCTCAGCCTGAACGCCTCGCACAGCCCGTCGGACCAGCCCCTGGGCCTCGCCGGGGCCACAGCGCGCACGTTTAGCTTGGATGATCTGCTTAGGCCGCCCCCAGGAAGTAAGCCAGCCGCTCGCGCCAGTGCCTTTGGCAGTGCCTACGGCTTCGGCCGCACCACCAGGTCCCCGTCACAGTCCTCGGCCAGTGGCTGCCCGGGGGGAGCCTACCTCCACGGCAACGCCACGCCAGGGCGCCTCCGCCCACTGCACTCTCTGGGCTCGCTCGGCTCGCTCGGCTGCTCGCTCGGCGAACTCCGAGGGGAGTCGGGCTACTGGAAAAGTAAAATTCGAGTCTCATTTTCAGCTTGTATTTGTCCTTTTTTCGTATTTTACTTCTTCTTTCTCTGTCGTTTATTTTCTCTTTTCGCTGCTGTATACATGGAGGCGTCCTGGGCAGTTTACACAGAACAATAGACGTTTGACAGTTATTTTATGAAGGACGTTGAAATGGCTGCTTGTTAATGGAGTCTTGATCTATATGTCTGGGTCTAAATAATCGGCACTAAAAAGTTGCATTGACCATGACTTGACGATTTCCTCTTGATTTTGTGGAAAACGTGCATCTTATGCTGTCCTTTTAACGCTTTATGGACTGGGGTACCGTTACCTTCATTTTACCAACACAATCCTAGCATTACAAACTGTGAAAGACGACTGAACTCCTATCCTAACGCAATGACAACATCATATTTTTACATAAATTTTATTACAATGTGGGATATATATGTCACTTCTTTTATTGTTTAGTACTGAAGTACTGTCCACTCCATTCCTCGACGACCCATCGATATGTTGAGGGCTCCATGACATTTTCTTTCATTAAGTTATGGACGATTAAGTACTTGTGCTGTAGTATTTGTCGCTCTGTATGGTTTTATGTGCTGCAAAGGTATCTTGATGGCAAATTAGAGATCCTATCCCATATGTTTGCAACTCGCGCTCTGCTCCGCAAGTGAATGTTACTCACTTTTTTTATTTTTCTAAAACTTCACACTTCATTTTAAGAAACTTTGAGTTTCATCCACTGAATGAATAGTATAAAATGAGAATTCCAAATTCATAGTCTGCACTGTATACCTTTTTCATTCCCTAAAAAGTTGTTTTGTTTCTTGGCATTTTCTGTATCTGAGCACTTTGACTTCTGATAATTCATAAATCTCCAAAGAAACCAGTTATGATTCCGAATCGTAACTGTCTTAACGAGTTTGATTTTTCAAGCGCCCGCTGTGCCTCGCTGCTCGGTAAAACTGTTGGCTTTTTAACGCGGCGAGGATGGACAAGGGAACAACCAGAGCCTTTTAAAGAGAAAAAAGGGGTGGGGGGGGGGATGGGACTGCTTGGCCAGCTGCCAAGCAGGTGTCTGTTAAGGGGACAGTGATTCAATACATTCTGGCGATTTGCTCAGTTGGAGAATAATTTTGCTACAGCACAGTATTTTTTTTCGTAGCTTGTTCTTACCTATTCCTTCATTTGTAGACTACTGCAGTTCTCTTCACATTATTTATTATTACTTGACTTGTTTCTTTTCGTCTTCACAACAAAGGACATGAAGTTGAAAGTAATCCTCTTACCTCGGTGTGCATCATCAGTTTTTCATTCCTTAGACTCCAATCAAAAAGTACATATAATAAAAATAAAATGGATTGTTTTACAGTTTTTACAGTTTTTACAGTTTTTACAGAGCACTGCTCTGTTTACGCATTTTCATCGTACTGATTCTTCCGACTTCCTGTCCGGACGTATTTCTCTCATGCAATGCAACCAATGAATGAAACACTGCTGCGCTGGCCGCCCTCTGAACGGGTCGTGTTGCTCCAGGGACGCCGTCGCCTCGCAAGAAGCGCAACAACTCGACGCCGACCCGACAGCGGTCCGGCGTGGACGCGGCCGAGAAGAAGCAGATCCTGCAGCAGCTGGTGTCCGGCAGCAGCCTGGACGGTGAGCCCCTGCTGCTGGACTCGCTGGGGGACTGCAAGGGCTCCTCCAGGGCGTCCTCCAGGAAGGCGTCGCGCGACGAGGACGGCGGCACCTGCGAGACGTCCTTCAGCATCGCCGGCCTGCCGTCTCTCGGTGAGTGGATTCGCGCCCCGTCGTGGCTGCCTTCCAAGCGCTCCCTTTCATCCCTTCCATTTCTGGTTTTTCCTCTAGTCGGCCAGACGGCCGTCCGCCTGCGTGCCGCCCCTGGCCACTGGCCGCTGTGGCACGCAGATGTTGCCTGGCCTTTACCTCTTCACTAATGCCAACTTCTTCTTTCTGTGTGTTTGTGTGACATAGCATTTCAGCCTCTCGAGCGGCATTCCATTTTACTATTTGTTGTAAATACCTTCTCTCCTGTCACCTCTTGGTTTAAACTCTTCCAGCTGCTCCTTGTGTGGATTACTAATTTCTTACCTCTCATTAAAGTCGAATTTTTTTTTAGAGTTTTTCTTCTCTTACGGCGCGCATCGTAAGCAAAAATAACGTTCGTTGTTGTTTCTTTGGCTTTTTGAAGTTTTGTTTTTTGGTTCTTCAACGGTGTTTCAGTAGTTATGCTGTGGTTGCATGTGAAATGCTATGTAAAACCCGACCAATAAAGGAAAAGATTAGGTCGGATTATAAACATCGGAGTGGCCCGTTCCCATCTGGTACCACTTGGCTGTGCTCCCCTACAAAGACAGAGCTTGGTCCATGGCTGTTCGATGTTGAAGTCAACCTTTCACATCAACGTTAAACTAATTTTTTTAAAGTACCTAAACATGTATACTTCTAAAAATTACTTCTAAAAATCAAAGAAAATTCACTAACTTCGCATAAATAACGTCCGTAAAAAGCATTAAAATGATTGTAACACGATTGGTGACCCAACGCGGTCGATAAAGCATCTCTCAATAAGCCAGAGCTCGTGACGTAGCCGAGAGGGCGTCGAACAGCTCTAGCTTGGTCCTCGTCTCGTCGCCAGGGTCGGAGCCTCCGCACAAGCTGGAGAAAAAGGTCACTTTTGCGCGCCTGCTGAACAAGGTGTCGGCCGAGATAGAGCAGAACGCGGGGGCCGCGGGGGCGTCGGGGGCGTCGAGCCCCCCGCAGTCCACCTCGTCGAATCCCGGCACGGGGTCCGGCACGGGGTCCGGCACGGGCAGCGAGTCCCTGTCGTCCCTCGACGCGAGTGCAGGTCAGTACGGGGAGCCCGACACACCCTGTAAATTTGCGGCGCCTCCCTTCTAGCTAGAGCGGGCCGGCGCCCCGAACCACCCACCTACCTGTGCCCCCTGTGCCCCCTGTGCCACCACGCAACAGGCGAAAGGCCCCGCCTTGCCCGCCGCGCGCGACAACATTGTACTATCTTTTTATGGCGTTTTTTGTACATTCTTCCTGTTTCCCTCGCTCGTTTTTTCTCTCGCTTTGTTATTGTTCTTCTTCTTCTTCTCCTTCTTCTTCTTCTTATTCTAATTATTGTTGGAATCCACCTGCTTGCGGCCAGCGCTGCCTTCGTCACGAGTTCGTTGCCTGAATGTACTTTACTCGCACGTGCGCGGTTTGGACCCGAAGTGGGACTAGTAGCGCAACCTAAACTCCCAACCGCCCAACTCAACTAAATATGGAACAGTTTTTGTGATTTGAGTTTGATTTTTCGAGCATTGTTATGTGTTGTATAACTAAATCCTGTAGCTGTTAAATGTAGACCACTAGATCGGTGTTTTCCCTCTAAAAGTTTTGTAAATATCGTTTTTTTTTTGTATAAACCCTTTTGTCTGTTCTGATCTGTCTACCTGCTGGTTAGGAGCCTTAAACGATCAGTGAGTATAGATTCGTACACCCACACAGCGTTTTAGGTCCAATGACACTGGAACACCGCGAGGCTGTAAGTTGGTCCTCCTCCCAGACTCGCCTCGGTGCGTGCTCCGCGGTGCTCCGCCCTCGCTCTGCCGGCCTGCCCGGCCCGGCCGGCCCGGCCCGGTCCGAGGTTCGCCGCCCGACAAAATGTGTTTGTTGGCAGGCGACTCAGCGCTTCAGCCCCTGTTGTCCAGCTCCAGCCCGGTGAGGGGCGGCGGCGGCGGCGGCCGCCCCCAGGGCCGCCCCCAGGGCCTCGCAGGGTCGCGAGCGGGCCGAGGGGCGTCGCGGCGGTTCAGGCTCTCATGAGGTTGTCAACTTGAAAAAGATAAAAGAAAACTCCGAAAACAAATTAACGAAAAAAAACAACACAAACTCCGGCACAACATAATCCTTGTCTCTTTTCTTTCTGTTTCTTCCCTTCAATTTTTCATTTGTTTATATTCTTAGTTTTCTTCCCTCTAATGTTTTATTTTTTTATTTTTTAGTCTTTATCGGGAATTTCTAAGCAAAAGTCTACTTCTGTTAGCGAGACAAGCGTTGTGCCGGGGCAGTGTAGCTGCCGCTGAGCTGCTCAAGCCGCTACTTGTCGCTTGTATCTATCTGAGTGTTGTGTGCAGCCTGCTGCCGCAAGGGCGGCACGGGGCCTACACTGCAGTGCTCTGCAGGCTGCGAGGCTCGATGGTGTGCTGCCGCGTGCTGCCGCGTGCAGGGGCTTGAGGCCGGCATTGGGCACTGCGCGGGGGCCAGCCTGCGGACCCTGCGGGAGCCACCGACAATGCCTGGCCGTATACCGGTAGGGACACTCACCCACACACCCGCCAGCCCACATACACTCGCATACACACACACGACACGTTGTGAGGTCACCATCCCAGAGAGAAATAGAACGTTTGCAATAGACGCCGATGCCTCGTCTTCATCGATATGCAAGGACCATAATCACCTGGAAAAGATGTGACTTTACCCGGCGCACGATGCATTTTCGCGATATTGACGTCGATTTGAAGTAGCTTTTCTCTCCTGGCATGGCGGTCAAAAGATTGGCCAGGGGCCAAGAGCTCTTCGAGCCTGTCCTATTGCCGGGGTAATTTCTTTTTTTGTTTGTCCGAATCATGCTCACTTAAAATAAAATAAAGGAATACTTGACTCTAGCGCCGTAGCTAATCACATCCCCCGAATTCAGTGTAAAATAATTACCCCACGCACTTGAAGTTGTAACCGTAATTAAACCAAGCTTACCCCATTTAAAAAAAAATGATTTGGAGTATTGACAAGCGCTGCTGGAGGCCCGTTCGGTGTTGCTGTAGTTGTGCTTAGGACTAATTGCGCGTACCACTTCAAGTGACTGTAATGTGAATGTGTTATGGATGTTAGCTGATGCATGCCTTTGTAGCAAAACTAGTGGTTTCTGTAGATGAGTCGCCGTCGGATTCGTGTGCCGCCATCGTCATCGTTACTTCATGGCCTGACAAGGCGTGCAGGCCTTTGCAACGAAAATGTTGTCCACGCCTTCCTCTAGTTTGCAGCATGTTAGTCGGCGTTAGTGGAGCGTCTGCTTCAGGCTTCTTTACCTTTGGCCGCGCAACTGGCCTGGCTTTTACCAGTGTGTACGGATGTGTTCGCGAATGGTTCTTGCCATGACGTACAAATAGTCTCGTTTCATTGTGTTTAGTTTCTCTGTCCATCCATATCTCTTCCACCGGCCTTTTGTTTTCTCAAAACTATCTTACCTTCTTCCCCTCGCTCTGCCTTCTCTTTCCTTCTTATCTTTCACTGTGTCCCCGTCTTTTCCTTTTTCGCCCATCCCTCTCCCATTACCAAACATCGTTTGAGTACTTTGTGTTTGGCACACGGTTGGCACCCGGTCGGCACGTGTTGTAATGGTAGGAAAAACGTAGTCGCACGGACTCCAGGCCAAGCCAGCGGGACGGATTCGCGTGCGTGATGATTGATTGCAAGGAATCCTCCTCTCGTGACACCCTGTGTTGCAGTCTCATTAATCAAAGGCCACCTAGTCCTGCAAGGCACCCAAAGGCGTGATCGTCCCACCAAACCCTCCCACCCCTTCCGCTTGCGATTGAGTCAAATGTAGTGACGTTGGTTGACGTGGCTACGCAGGTGCGGAGGTCCACCGGCGGCCCGCGCGGCTGCACAGCCTGATGCGCTTCTACGACCCGGACCTGGAGGACGCCATCACCTCGGACGACTCGTCGCACCTGACTCCGGCGACGTCCTCGAGCGGGGCGCCGGACTCGCCGCCACTGCCCCGCTCCCCCAACAACACCCCGACGCCGTCCTCGACGCCGACCTCGTCCACCATCGAGGCACGTATTTGGGTTGTGTGTTTGTTTTGCTGGGCCGCATTCTGTTGCTGACCGGCGTTGCTGCTGCAGATGACGGTCCTGGACCCGCTGTCGGCGTGCCAGCAGCGCAACTTGAACAACGTGATCCAGCTGGAGGTGCCGATGACAGGCTGCCGCAACCTGTCCCCCATCCGGGAGATGCCCACGCCGCGCCCCACGCCCCTGCCCACGCCGCTGCCCTCCCCCATGCCCACGCCCATCCCGTCGCCCATCATGCCCCGGAGCGGGATGGGCCTGCTGGCGCCCGTGCCCTACAGGGTGAGCCTCAGTCGCGCAGCTCGCGCGGTGGCCGAGCCGCGGAGTAAAGCCCGCAGTCGCTGACGCCGTCCTTCTGCCAGCAGGGCAGCCACGGCAGCCACTCGCCCAGCTCGTCGGCCAGCCCCTCGTTCCTGTCAGTGTCGCCGAGCAGCCCCACGCCGTCCGCCGTCACGACCTCGCCGTCGCCCGGCAGCCTCAGCCCGTGCGCCGTCACCCTCGTCATCCCGGAGGTGCGCGTCGAGCAGCCGTCGCCCACCAGGTCGCCGACGTCGTGGGGCTTCCACCCCGGCTCGCCGCCGCCCCAACGGTCGGCCCAGAGGTACGGCATGCTGCGCTGCCGCGGCCGCGAGGACACGTCTCGACGACACACTGTAACCGTCTGCTTGCAGGTCCCTGGAAGTGGACAGCCCCGTGCTGCCGTTCATCACCATCACCTGCTCCACGTCGGAGGCCGAGTCGGACATGGAGGCGACCTCCCAGTCGGGCGGGCCCGCCGACAACGGCATCCCCGGCATGTGCTACCTGTCGCCCTTCTCCATGTGCACTCGGAACGAACGCAACACGTCCGAGTCCAACTTGTCGTCATCCGGATACTCGTCCATGGCGTCGCCGGGGCCGTCGCGCTGTGGCTCCAGCAACCCGCTGTCCATGTCCACCTCGGAGGTCGAGGTTTGTGTCTCAGTTCACTATCTTTTAGATTGCACCACCATGCACCCAACCTAAATGCGTAAATGGTCTTAGACCTATGCCTACACACTAACTGTAAATGTACTTTTTGGTGCGTGTGCCTCTGAACTCCGAGCGGCTTTGTACGTGTTTTCCCATGGTTCCTACGAGACCGACACTGTCTGCACTGACGTCTCGGCCGGTTGGTGCGACGTTCTAGGCACATTTAAAACCCACCAGCGTCTCTGACGACTACCATGGCCGTGCCAGCGAAATTCAGGGCGTACACTCCTGTGAAAATTTGCTCAAAACTGTACATATTTTGCATTTAGTGTGTGATGCGCATCCATTGATGTGGTGCGAGCGTTTTGCCTGGCTTTGAACCGAGCCGCTTTCCTGCATGCCCGCAGGACCCTCTCCGAGACTCTCTCCGAGCCCCCCGCTGCGCACGCCTCGGCGCACGCTGCACCTGCCGCGTCTGTCGCGCCGCCTTGCGCGCCGCCTGCTCAATCCGTGTTGACGGCCAGGTGTTCCAGGTCGAGGATGGCTCCGCGTGCTCCGCGTCGTCCGCCGCGCTGCCCCTGGCCGGCCTGCCTCGAGGTGCTCACGGCCACCGCGCGATGCTGCTGCGCTCGCCCGGGTCGCCGTGCCAGGGCCGGCCCGCCCCTTGCATGGCCCAGCCCCCGCCCACCCGGCGGGCGTCCGAGGGCACGGCCGTGGACGGCGTCTTCTACCCGAATCTCCGGCGGCCCATGCGCGGGCGCTCGGACTCGGAGACGCTGTCGGACGACGCCGTCATGGAGTCGCAGGACGAGGGCTTCGCCACAGACACGCGCCAGAGTCTGAGCACGCTGCAGCCGGTGAGTGGTTGTCTGGGTTTGGTGAGGGCGCCGCGGTGCAGGCCCCTGATGGCCTGACGGCATGGGTTGCAGGACGCGGCCGCGGAGGGGGTCCCGGTGGCGCCGCCTCGCCGCGCGCGGCATAGCCTGGACGCCGCCATGCTGGGGGCGCCGCCGGGGATGACGCACCTCTTGATACCCTCCATCTCGCTGGCCGACCCCCTAGACGACCCCCTGGAGGTGGAGTCCCTGCTGGCACCCACGTCCCCGGCCGATACCTGCACTGCGCTCCTCGGCCCTGCCACCGACCTCGAGGACGTGTCCATCGAGGTGGCTGGCGGCGACCTGGACGTGCCCATCTTGTCGCTGCTCACCGTGAGTAGCATCGTGCGCGGTGTGCGTGCGTGCGGCACAGGCGCTTCAGCTTCCCTAACGTGCGCGTGACCCGCAGCTGCCCAGCATCGTGGTGGAGGGCGACGAGGGCGAGGCGGGGCCGTGCGGCTCGCCGAGCCCCGTCAGCTCCCGCAGCGAGTCCCCGCTGTCCGACCTGCCCGCGGGCTGTGAGCGATTCTCGCCCGCCTTCTACGGCCGCCAGCTGCCGTTCACGGACTCGGACGGGCTGTACGACGCGCCCAGCTCGGCCGGTTCCGCCACGGGTGAGTTCGGGGTGGACGCGGCTGCCGAGGCCTCAGCCGGCTCACCGAGCGGCTCACTAACCCCGACCCGCGGCCGCATAGCCTCCTCCCGCAAGAGTGCGGCGGGCCGACGGCGCGAGCGGCGGTCCCCGACGGTGCGCTCCGCGGCCAGGAGCCCCCCGCCGCCCAAGCTGCTGCTCGACGTGCCCGACGGCCACGCCCACCGCGACCAGAGGGCAGCCGGCTCGCCGCGCAAGCCCTCGCCCAAGCGGCGCGCGCGCAACGCCAAGTGCGCTCTCCCCGCCACCTCGTCGTCCTCGGACGAGAGCCTCAACTCGATCCGGTGAGTGGCACTGCCACTGGCAGTCCGAAGCCGAGGTTCATCTCAACGGGCCGTTGGGGATATCTGAAAGCTCATCCACTTTCGTTTGCAGCGAGGTGAGGCCCACGTCGCCGTGCCAGTCGGAGCGCTTGACGTGGACGAGGACGCCGGAGCCGTGCAGCCACCCGTCCACCGAGGCTTCCGGAGAGGAGACGGGAGAGGTAAGCGCGGATGGACTTCGTTCAACCTTTGTGGAGGTTCTTACTGCACAGCAAGCATATTTGGATACCAATGATTTGTTTTCCGTGGTTTTATTTAATTATTTGACGAAACTTTTGTTTTAAATTGGCGGCTTTTAAACTGTTTTTGGGGCTTGAATTGCCGTTCCTCCCTGGTTGTGGCATGGGGCGCATGGGCCCACGGGGCCTTGATGGACAGCGGAGCGAGACTCAGGTTTGCCTTGCCTGGCCTTACCTGGCCTTGCCTAGTTGACAGTGCTGGCGCTACAGGCGTGCGGATGAGCAAGGCCTGCCGAAGTACAGCCGGACGCGTTGCCGCGTTCGGGACCCCCGACCCCACTCCAACGAGACGCCGGAATCTCCACCTCTAACTGGGTACAACGTAGCGCCAGCGCCACCCGATAGACGGACAGGCTCTCTGTCCTGGATTCTCGTACCGCTTGGCAGTCCCCAACGCGAACCTTGGTGGCCAGTTGCCCTGCTTGCTCCCGTTAGATCAGTTACATCAGTCGGATCAGTCTGTCTTGGGAACAAAAATAATCTTCCTCGTGTTTGACGCCACTGCTCGTGCCCGCAGGACGCCAAGTCGGCCCCCAGCCCGCGCGGCAAGCTCGCTGCCTCCCACGCCGCCACGCACGCCGCCACGCGGGACGACTGCCCATCCAGTCCGCTCAGCGCCAAGCCCAGCGCCAAGCCCAGCAGGAAGATCAGTCGCCTCAAGACCATCGGGCACCAGATCAGGTCCGTGCCGCACTCCGTCCCGCCTTGTGTCAGTAGAGCGCCCGCAATCGGCGGGGTAGGCCGGCCCGCAACGCGGCTGTGTCGCGCGGGCCAGGCTACCCTGCGCTTTGCAGGCGCCCTGCTCGCGTCGCGTCGCGTCATGACGTCGAGGCCCTTCTTGCTTGGCCGCAGGTTCCTCCGGAGGCTGGAGAACAGCTTGTCCAAGCGGCGGCAGCGCATGTCCGAGGCCCTGAGTCCCGGCGAGGCCGACGCCGAGGCCGACAGCCAGGACGAGGAGGCCGGCGCCATGGAGCCGCTGCTGCCTGCGTCCGGCACGGTGCCCGTGGTCGTGGCCGCCTCCGCCTCGGCCGGCACCTCGGCCACGGCCGCCCTGCCCTTCTCCGCCACCGTGCCCTTCTCCGCGTCCAGCAGGCAGCGGCACCACCGGTTCCGGCCGTTCGCCAAGGGCGCCGAGTCGCTGCTGGTGCCGCGCGACCGCATGACGAGGAGCGTCACCATCGTGCCCAGCACGGCCAGCGCCTCCTCGGAGCACCAAGCGTGCCGCACCAAGCCCAGGCACACCGACTAGGACTAGGGCCAGCCCTTGGGCCAGCCCTTGGGCCAGCCCTTGGGCCAGCCCTTGGGCCAGCCCTTGGGCCAGCCCTTGGGCCAGCCTGCACCCAGCTCCGACATGAGCTGTCAAATTGTGATTTAGTTTTTTACTCGCTTCCTGGTCCTGTTTCAGATAGCGCACAATCAGTTGCAGAGCGCAGGGCGCACCCTGGCTGGGCTTTGGGTACGCCAAGGTAAAGAAACTGGTGTTAAATACTCATGAATAGGAAGTGTACTCCAATGTAAATAAACTGTAGAGGGAAAATGCACATGTCTAATCATGCACTCTTTGGCAGTGCTTTCTTCAGAAATTGTTCAGTTTCAGTATATTGTTGTTGTAAGTATCCTTTGTCTTTCTTTATTTAGGGAGTTCTGTTTCTCTGATATTTTTTGCTTAAAAACTTAACTACTTGCATATGTTTGTTGTTTACATTGAACTAATGGTAGTCAATAGGTATATTGTAAGTAGGAGATGGTAAAAACACTCTATTACTCTATTACTCTATGCTAGGAAATTGGGGCATCTATTAGTGTCATTTGCTAATGGATGCAGATAATTTGGGTTTTAGAGAAGCAGACATGCCCTTTTTTCTCTTTAATTTTATAAATTTACATGAAATGAGATTGGGTTGTGATAATTGATCTGAGAAAGTAGCCCTGTAAATATTCTAAGAAATATTGTACTAGAGTTTACCCCTCCAGGGCATAAATATTTATGTTAAAACAAGAAACAGTAATCTTTCCTGCATGATGTCTATACATGTGGAACCATGACAAGATTAACAAGATTAATAAGAATAAGTACCCTTCCTGCCTACCTTCAATGTAGATGACACGTTATATTCTTGAATAGGATATCAGTGAGCTCTAGGAGGTGTAAACTCAACTGTATAGCTGCTCATAACTAATATTAATGAAGAAACTATTTAATTAAGAGTATCATAATATTTCTTGTAAATACAGAGATGCAAAAGTTTCCATTGCATCATTTTAATATTTTTACATTGTTACAAACAGATTGTGGGTTCTTATATTCCCATACTTAGAAGACGTTGCTCTGCTGAAACGAAAAAAAAAAGTATGTAAATAAGAGTTTGAGGGCTATCAGCTGTAGCATCGAGTAATTTGAATTGTGTGCGAGGTACTTTGAATTATTCCTTCTGTTAGTATACTTCATATTGCTCTTCATAAGCACTGGTGATGCAAACGAGTATTTTCTAAATACACTTTTCTTGCCTTCATATTGCAATTGTGCTCTCCCCTTCTAATGCTGCCACGATTCATTGTTTCTATTAATTGTTGATTACTAACACAGTTGTCAAGTATTTATGCAGTTTAAAAAAATTTGAACATTCCAATAATTTCCTTGTGAAATTGGATTGTTTTCAAAATTGACCATTGAGAATGAAAATCTTGTGCACTGTGTTTGTGTAAAAAACTGAAATGTAAAACGGTGAAGTAAAACTCAATCTATGAACATCCTGTAAACAACTATGTTCAGCTGTGAAAATACTGTGCATCTCTTAACTGGCCTCTGGTTTGAATCTTTCGCTTGACACCCCTTTGTTTTTTGATCACAGTTGATAGAACAATAGAATGATTGCACCACATGTCTAGACCCAGCAATGTAAAAAATGTTACAGGCACAAAGGAAAATCGTCTAAAAAAAACAAATTTTTTAAAAAAGTTCCGGTAACTAAGCTATTGATTAAAATGGATCCCCAGGGGTATATTGGACCAACTTAAGAGCAGGCCAGATGTTTTAGTTTGGAATAAAATTTAATTCAAGGCAAAGAGAAGACATAAGGCTTAAAAAACATTACTACTTTGTGCGTAGCACATTTCTCAAAGTAAAATCACAATTTTGTTTCCAATAAGCTGTATACATTAAAAGAAAGCAATATCAGTAATAGGGGCTTAATAATAGATTGCATATTCAAATCTATGTTCTTGATGTTTTGATGTTTTAAAATTTGCTACAAAATCAGAAGAGGGCCTAATTCAAAGAAGATGAAAAGAAAACAAGAACTCATGAGTAGTGAGTGGTATTGTGTTCTAAGATTGGTTTCAAATGTTTCAAAAAAGACCAGATAACTCCTTTCTCCCTGCGGAAGGTGATTGTAAGATAAATGTGATGGGAAGGGTGCTCTTCAGAATGTATTCTCTGGACTGTGATACTTAAAATGCACAACTTAAGTAAATTTTAGGAGGAGAATATAACTTTAATGTAATGCTCCTTAAACACTCCCTACTTACGAATCATGTTAAATTATTAAAAACCTAGGCTCTATCACGGTGAGCAAAGGTTTTAAGCAGATCTTTATATATGATAGCAATAATTACTGGCTCATTATTCTTGCTGTTGTTCTAAGATATGTAATGTTAAAATTGCTTTGAAAAGGCTACTTTGAGGGAAACACAGAATGTCTGGATGTTTTCCATATTGTTGTAGTACATGAAGAACTTAATGATCCCAATAGTGGTTGTTGGCAGCAAAGGTTACATCAAGTAAGGTTTCTAACTCATACTGAAGTCTCACGCTCCTCAATATAATAATAATAATAGCCATTCCAGATGCAATGGACCTCAGTACTAACAAATTGGATGTCTCCACCATCAAACAGTGCCACTAAGCTAGAAATGTGAAAATTACTCTCGAGTCAGAGTCAGAATGAATTAAGAGACAGAATGAGTCAGAAGCCTCAACTTAAAACAGATGTGTGTCTGACTAATGGCAGCTCAACCCACTTTACATAGAACAAAAGAAACGTTAATGGCTGATATGTTTCTTTTAGCGATTCATCCTTTCTGAACATGCATTTAAAAATGCAAACATAAATTATTTAAAAATGCAAACATAAATTATTTAAAAATGCAAACATAAATTATTTAAAATGAACAAAATTGTCATTGTACGACTATTGACACTTCCAAATGTCTCAGTTAAAAACTGCTTACTTTCTTTCTTTGCACTCACAACAGTGTGACATATATTTTTTTGTTTTTAGTAATTGCGTTTGGACACATCCAGTTGCTAGCCCTCTCTAAATAAAAATGTAATTTTATATTATTGATATGATGCACATTTATGTCTCTTAATTAAACTTACTTAAAGTAATTATAGGAATGTTGGATCTGGCAAAACTTGATAGACAAGTGATTGTCACTTATTCCATAGTTCATTGGTATTGTGAGATAACTGACTGCCTCTTCTATTAAAATTGCACCAATCATAAATTTGCAAAGAGCCTACAGAATCCTTGAGTTGCATTTCGCATACTTTTGTATTATTATTTTTTTCTCACGTTATGTAAACTTGATGAGGGAACAAAATAAACAATGATGATTAAGTTTTGATTATTATTTATCTGTGAATCACAATAATTATTGAATAAACTCACACATAAGGAGTGCATTAACAATTCAAGACAGGTCTTGCATTAAAATTGCCACTCATTTGAAATAAGTAAGTAATTATTACTTAATTAATGACAAGACTTAATTTTGCCAGTCGGTACTGATAACTTTGAGGAGAGCGTATGAGGACTGGGATACCTCTACTTTTAAAAGATGAGGGTGGGTAAGGGGGGACAGACTTGACCCAGAGCATCATCATACACTGTAGAGAGGAGTAAGTGATATATCCCACACCACAACCTCTTGCTTCTGTGAAGCAAAAATCACCTGGAGGAACAAAGGGCGATAATAGACTTCAAAAGGCAACAAAAAGCATTGCAAAAGTGTCAGAGTGTCAAGTGTTATCAATTCACCTTTCTGCACAAACCCGGCAACTTCCCTACTGCATGAGTTTCTGATGGAGCCAAGAGAATTGGTGTTAAGTAACCAAAGTTCCTCCATTTTCTTGTTGTATGCAGATACCAGATCCTGAGTTGGAGAAAGCTTCGACTTGTGGGGAATTGCTTTGGCAGCAACACTCCTGGTAATGTCCTGATCACTAATCGCATTCTCTGCATTTCTTTTAGAGCGAACTCTTTGCCTACGTAAGCGTACCAGCTCACTTTTATGGTCTTTCCTCATTTTTTGTCTTACTTCCTGAAAAGTGAAAAATGCACACAATATAAAATTCAATCAATATAAATGCACACATAACTCACCAAACCTCCGTGACAATCGATAATAGATATCTGAAACTGCTCACATGATTTTTGTCAACGTTTGATGGTTCTATTGGCTCTATCTTCAAATCCTTCAGTAAATTAACTACATCTTCAGATGATGGAATACAAATCAGAGATAAGTCATCTGTTAATCCCCTGTGCAATGCTTCAACACGAACTGTTAACAGAGCTTGGTCTTGGTTTGGGAAAGTCGGGAAATGGGACAAATGGTTTCCCAATACAGTTCCATTATTCAAATCTGAAATGAATTGCAACACTATTGAGCATTATAAAATAAAATGCATGTGAAATAATCAATTTTTGTACTCACCAGGCAACTTCTTTGTCAAAGTTGACCATGTTTCCATGATAAAATTATGTATTTCTTCTAGCTTTTTGAAATCTCTGCACACAAAGTAAGATGAACATGACTCAAACAGATGTTGAACTGGCTGATCCTGGGAAGCAGACCAATCCCTAATTAAATGGCCCCACTGACACTGGAAGGGACACGCTACACCCAATTTAATGTAGTTTGGTCTTTTATCTGGAGGCAATCTGCATTATGAGAAGTAATTCAAAATTAGTAAGATGAGTGTTAGGTAAGAAATACATGCTACATTTACAATCATACCTAAAGTACTTTTCCCTCAACTCCTTTCCTGTCCGGCATGCTTCTTCTGTTCCCGCAATGGAATCAGGAGGCAAGAACTCACATTTTCCTCTCTCTAATTCATGAGAGGAAGCTTCTCGCAAGCCTGCCGGTCTTGCACTACGGAAAACAAAAGCTAACCAAAATGGCATAGCCCAGCCAGCTGGCAAAATCACATCCCAACCACATCCAAACCCTGAAGTGAAAATAAGGCACATGGTTCAATACATTAAAAATTTACACTGAAGTCAAGGTAAGATACCTGGAGGAAAATATTGTGAACCTATGTACCTAATCGCTTTTCCATGGGGTTTTTGCTGCCAGGTCTCTGAATGAGAATCAAAGGAATTTCAGTTTTTACTGAGGTTGCGAGGCTGGTACTAATGTTGGCATTTCCTATCGATTCTTCGTTTTCATCAGAAATTCGCAAAAGACCGGGAACAAGACTTTTTGACCTCAACTTATTCAGTTCTGCAGTCGAAAGTTTGGATTGAGTAGTGGTGTCTCGGACATGGGAAGACCAAATGCGACTAGAATTAGAAGGAGGAGGAGAACAGGGAGCATCTTGAGCTGAAACAATAAATAAAATTAAGAATACTCAAGAATAGTGAGAATGTAGTGGCATATGAACTTTTCACCATGACTAGCATAATTATGCACCTAATGACTACTCTACCTGAAGTTTGGGCAACTGCCTTGGTCCTCTTGTCAGGAATTTGAAGTCTTGGGTCCTTGACCAATAATGAGAGAATAATCTTGGGTGGCAACTCAGCAGGGGAGGATACATTTGAAATAGAGTGCCAAAAGTTGTGGTGACTTTCTCCATCCTTGTCAGGGTCAAGAACTGTGGACATGGTTTTATCACAGTGAGGCGTATCATCATTTACAAGCTGTAAAGCTTCTCGTAAAACTGCCTGGGACAGTGGCCCTGTCAATCGAAACCGGTTGAGTGTATCTTTTAAGAGAATCATTTGAACACTTCCACATGAACTTATGTATTTTGGAGTCCTTTCAAAAGGAACATTTCGGGTGGCAAGCTTAATTTCTTCAACATTTTTTGGCTTTTTATCTTCAGTCTGGATCCTCATCCGTTTAAGTGGTCGTGTAGACTCTTCACTTTGTGAAATTTCATTTTCTGTTACAGGCATCAAATCCTTTGAAGTTACGATGTGCAGATGGAAGGTAGAAGTTAAAGCACTGATTACATGTTGATAAAATGAGGGATGAGCCCACAACCACAGACTCCGCTCATCTGAGGTGGGTGTGTCGTTTGGTTTCCAAAAGAACAATAGAGTCCCAATGGGCTTGTAAGGATATTTTCCATCTTCATAAAACATTATCTCTCCTTCCCTGCAACCACCAGTAAGTGACACAGCAGCAAATGTCAAACCACAACTTGAACTGGTGTGTCTTGAAAGTCCAGACACAAGAGTATGGAATGGTCCAATCAGCTCAATGCAACAAAGGAATGAAATATCCTTGAAAATAGAAAGACAATTATTCATCACTAAAACTAAACCAACACTCATAGTAGTTTTACTTCCACTGTTGAGGATGATACTCACTTGAAGAAGGCAGTGATTGGCAGCTGCCCTATAACATGCTCTGTAACTGCGGTCATTTGGAAAATGTGCAAGGCGATATCCCCAACGCTCGGTCATATGAAACCTTTTAGCATGCCATATATGAGTTTCTAGCCAGGTTGAGGACCGTTGACGCCTATTATACTCATCAAGCAAATTTGAAGGCCTCCTTCTATGTTTCCTGCTTGGAGTCTTGTGCTTAGTCACAGGCCCACCTGAGTTCTTTAAAAGCTGCAAGGCAAAGAAGGAGAAGGACATTTTAGGATTTTTTTAATTGATAAGACATTCCTGTGCCAAATTGAAAAAATAAAAAAGGGTACCTGTTGAGAATATGCTGCTCTCAGGCCTTTGGGCATACGTTTGACATTATAACTCATTACACGTCGACGCATGTGACGAGGTAACCGCTGGAAAATTAGATTCCCTGTCTTCGCTTCATCTGAAACACAAGGATAAGATATTTTAGCTGGAACTTATTTTAGAGACATTGAAACAAGCATTAGATAAGTGAAAATTAATTACCCAAAGCTTGACTTAAAGCAGCTATTTCTTGAGCTCGGGCTGAAGCAAATTTCAATGTATTCACTTCAATCGGGACTTCCATGTCGCCACCCAGGCGAGAATCAAATTGCGGTTTTGAAGCCATTTTAGGAAACTGAGATTTAATGAGTAAAAGAACAAATATAATATCAACTAAGAAGAGGTTAAAACTGAACTACTGATAATGTGCACAATAATAAATAAATGTAAAACAAATAACCAATACAAACCTTTCAAAAATATTGAGAAATCAATATAAAGACATAGTTATAATGCTACATTCAAGGCGTCAATCACATGTTCATGATTAATGATTTGGTATCTACTTCTAACCACAGCACCGCGTGCGACGCGACGTGCGGTGCGTGTTTATTTACATCTTAGTGGTAGCTAAGTTTTTCATATTAAGAGGTTCTAAGGGAAGGAAAGATGAAAAGTTCAGTTGTACACTCTACGCCCAACGCCCCTTTAGGACTCTACCGCCTTTTAGGCCCTCCCCAGAGGAGGTTTTCAGGACTCCTTGGACTAAGAAGACTCTAATCCGTCTCTGTCTTATCCGTCTACCCTTGGACTATGGATGTGGACCTATGGATCTTAATCCTAGGTCCATCTGGTCTCTCCGAAATCCCGGTACCTTTACGACTCTCTCTTCTCTGGTCCCGGTCCTTGGTCTCTGTCTCTACTAGTCTCTACCCGGTCCTAGAGCCCTCCGCCGCTCCATTTATTGAACAGATTTCTAGTGCAGGAATGCAGCTCATACTTCCCTCTCCAAGAACGTACCACTTTGAAAGGCACTTGTGGATGATAATGGCTGAAAGGACTTAGTATATGATTATTGATTGGAGGCTGGTGACAGGGAACAAGTTTGTTTTATTTGGAAGCAACATACAACACATGATATTTTATAAACTTACTCTAAGAACACATTAAATTGAAAGGGGATAAATGTGACCTAAGCAAAGGGCAGAGAAATAAAAGGCTTCTTAGTATAGTTCCATACTAACATTCTCTACGGACAGGTTTAGATGTTGTGCCTTTACAAATAACATAGCAACTGCTGGAATTGTAAGCAATCTTACACTTACACTAAAATGCTAATGCATGTCAAATAAACCTTGAATCAAAGTAAAACTAAAAGGAAAAAGAAAGGAGTATCCCTTATAAAATATGCACAAAACACTCAGTGGAAACTAAGAACAACAACATTGGTTGTCAAATAATTGGAGCACACAGTCAATAAGATAGTTTTAAAATTGTGCCACTTTAAACTTTAAAACTAAAACTTAAAAAAACCTTTAAAAAGAAACAACGCAAGTAAATTTTTTTAAAACCAATAAGTTCTATACTGACATACAACTACTAAAATACATGAAATGAAAGAAAAAATGGTTTGTTTGTCTGATTAGGATAAGTCCTTTGGCTTGCCCACAGCTTCACTCCAAATCATGGTAACTGATCCTGTGGACAGACAGACATGAAATTTATTAGGAGCCAATAGAAAACTGTGTTCTGCACATCCAAGTGATGGTAATACTGTGTTACAGAGTTCCTTTCTGATTGGCGTGAGCTTATCAGTCCTTAAGAATAAGAAAAGATGCAGGACTAAGGACTTAAGGGACAGGCAGTCTGCAGCTCGTAATGAAGGACAGGGAAGATGGACTAGAAAGAGCAAGGCAAGTATACTAGCTTTTCCTTCAAGAGTTATTTATTTTACAGAAAAAAAAACTATTAAGTTAGTAAAACTTTTTCAATAGATACGAAACATCAATTAGATTTAAGCATTAAGAATAAAATCCTATGAGATGGACAAATATGATCAAGTCAAAATAAAATATTTGACCACCTTGAACTTTTATAATAAAATGACAGAGCAGGTACATGTCTAGCTAAATTATAATTATTAAATACATTAGCAACATTAAATAACACAATTGGAACACATGTATATACTGTCTATATGATAATTTTAAAAATGCCAGTATAACTTTAATGATAGCACAATTTACAGATTCATAGCCCTGTTACAAAAGGCAACAAGAGTTTGCCTACACTAACCATACAATGCATAGAATTAAGTAGTTAAAATACCTCATTGGCAAAGATTCATTTTTTGAAATATTTTTGAGCTTATTATTATAAGGCTGACACAATTTAATACAAACTAATTTAGCTGTACTAACCATAAAGCAAGCAACTAAAAGTAACACAATCAACAAATTACTTAACAGTTACCAACACCTCAACATTTATTTCAAGACAAGGATTATTTCATGAGCAATAAGAGGATTATAGATTCAAAAAGTACTTAAGAATTTGGTTTAGGAACATACTGATGATGCAAAGATGACTTTCCTGAAACGAATTAATGGAAAACTTCTCTGAGAAAGAAAGATGAAGAGAAGTATGATAAATCTCAGAGGCTTGTCTGGTTAGGCTACAAAAGCAATGGTTAAATGCTACATCAGAGAGCACTGAGATGATATCTTAGAATACCAAGGGTTATTGTCAGCCATTGAGGATGTGGTGAAACTGTAAGAACCCTTACTTCTCCAAGGAGAAGTATATTTATAGTTATAAGACGATGAACTGCCATGCTGACGGTGACTGAATGAAATGGCGTCTACGGAATCATCACAACTGCTACCACCTTCACTGTAATACACACATGAGGGAACCACATAAAGGCAAAACATATGGAACTAACAAACACCCTAACATAGCATAGATCTCAGAATGCTGGAAATTTCATAAAATAACAGCAGAGCCACATAGAGTACACTAACAACAGAACTTGAACACCCATATACAAAAATTTACCACAGTCCATGATGAAATTAAGACAGAAAGAAAATCAGCGCATCAAACCACAAGATTGAGCAGAATATAGATACTCCTCTTAGTGCATTCTGCCGCAGTTTCAAGACCCATTTTAAAAGATAGCTGCTATCGGCAAAGGTCTTCATTTTAATATGAGAGTAGACGGTAGCCCATGGAAATGAAGAAAGCAAACATTTGGGAAGGGAGTTAAGGAGATAGTAGAGGAGAGGGCAATTAGTAAAGAAGTCACTGTCCCAGTACACAAAACATGTTAAAATTGGCTTGGTAGGCTGCCTTCAAACCGTGGAGATTGGCCAAGTTTGATTGCTTCACAAACTACCACAGCAGCTTGTGAAATAAAGAACAACTACCATAACCACATGTATAACAGGAATCAAATCAATTGTCAGGGAAATCTAAAGAGCCAGCGTTGAAACATGGGCTAATTGCACTACACTTGCTCACCCAATCAAACCAAAGAGGAAAATAAAAAAATGACAACCAAAGAACAATGCAAAATTTTAAATCAAACTTCAAACCTTAACGATGTTGAAATGATTCAGATTTTTTAATTCCTCTCCTTGAACTATACACAAATGATGAGATATTTTCAAAGATACCAACAAAAATATGAACAAATAAGTTAAAAAGAATACACATACCTTTTCTTAGTTGAAGTTCTGTGGCTGGATCGTTTCGTCAATTCCGGGTTGTACTTGTAGACCTGCTTTCGGACTACACGAGTCTCTCGTGAGATATCTTCCTTCTTCAAGGATAATACAAGAGAAAGTTAAACACAGATGTGCAAATATTATGATGAGATAAATGATTGTAGTACATTGATTGAATGAATTAATGAAGAAGTACACTAACCTCCTGCTCAAGGGCTAAGAACTTCTCAATTAGATCTTGACAGTTAAGGTTTGCCTCAGGTTCCCACGTGTTCTGCTTGGCTGAAAATCCTTTCCAGCGGACGAGGAATTGACGAGTCCCATCTTTTAATTCAACATAGTCCATGATTTTACTGACCTAAGAGAAGAATTAAGTCATATCCATGAGACCTTTTAAAAAGATGAAACAATAACAAAATTTAGAGAGATTTTTTTTCCTCATACCTCATACTCAGCGTCACTGTCATCATTTGTAGGATCAGAGCTCTTGGCTTTTTTAAGAGGTTTTGTTTTGGGCTCTGCAGAATTTACTCGCTTTTTACCCTTGGGAGAAGCTGTTTTCTTTTTCTTGGGAGGAGACTTCACCGATTTAGATGGCCCTTTGAGGAAAGCTGCGATGAGGTCAGGAGAATCAACATTTTCTTCGTCCTCCCAAGTATCATCAGCAGGTCCGTAGCCCTTCCAACGAATTTTGAACTGTTGTTTTCCATGTCTCACTCTGGAGTCCAAAATTGACTCAACCTAAGAATGATGAAGTAAGCTGCATTAAAACCTCTCCTGTGGTGCTTGTGCGACAAATCAGAATGTAAACAACAAGCCCCCAAGGAACCTGCTGAGGTTAGAGCACCTCAAACACAGGGCGCTACGCTGTAATTACCTCGAAGGACTCTGGGCCGTCGGAGTCACTGTCATCGGCGTCTGCCGCTGCAGATGCGGAACTGGACCCATTTGCATTTGCAGGTTCGATCTCCTTCTTCTCGGCCTTACTGGCCGTTCGCTTGGTCGGAGTCGCCCCGGTCGGCGTCTCCGCCTCCTCTTGTTCAACTTCTGTCGCTTCCGTCGGCGCAGACCTCGCTTTTGACACTTTCCTCATGATGACCTGTGTGGGCAAATGTCTTTTGTCACCGCAAACGCCCTAGCTCAGACAATAACCAGCAAAATCGAAAACAAACACTTACACAGGCAGTTGTCCGATCAGGGTTGACCAAAGGGGACGCGGACGCGGCTGCGGCAGCGGCAGCAGCAAGAACAACAACAACTGGTACAGTCACCCCACCACAACAACCACAGTCAGTCACCAAGTGCCACCGAGGCGAGGGGTGAAATTACTCCGCAAGTACCTCAACCTCCAGCGGCAACTGCCGATGATTTTAGTCAACCGAAAACAAATTACTCTCCTATTGTAAATGTTTTGCCTGTAAATTGTTGATAAAGGAATTAAAACAAAACTTTAAATAAGGGATGGCAGAATCGCCTGGAGTCGTGAGTTACTCGGGAACTACTTCTCACGACGGAGGCGATCCGCCGTGCCTTGAGGTGATCAAACTCCTCGAAGTTCAACTCGAGTTTCGTCGAAGATCAAACTTGTTTTGAGTGCGTGTCAAGAACCAGTTAGTGATTCCCATCTGGAAAATAACGATAATTTGCCTACCTCGAGGAGCATGTGAGTAACTGGAGTGCGAGAAGCCACGCTTTGCAGTCAAAACCGCTTACCAGACCAGAGGGAATTCCAAGAGGATAGTCAGGAGCCTCTACTTGGTCGCTCCTCAAGGGCCGCTATTTGGGAAAAAGTTATCCCCACCACTCCAGCTCGAGGTGAGCCCGGGCGGCCGGGTCCGGCATCCGCTGGCCGCTTGGCTGATCCAAGCAGATAGGGATTACGGCGCCGTAATCCCCCGGCCAGGCCAGCCCCCTGGCTGGCCGCTATTTGGGAATCGCTCCTCCCGGTCGGCGGATAAATAGAGGCGCCTGACTGTACGAAAAGGAGGGGAAGGGGCACAGGATGTTTTTACTCCTAAGCAAAAAAAGAAATGCCCCTGACAGTCTTTTGTGCACGGAGAAATTTTGGTAATAACTGTACCAACGCATGCCGAAACGAAGGATCAGCGTGATCACTGCCCGTCACTCAACTTTCAATTGAAAGTTGAAATTGAAAATGCTCTTATAAGCATTTTTATTCAACAGATGTTGTGAAATGATGACTGTACTTAATAGTCACGAATGACAAAATTTTCTTGTTAATTTACTGGTAACATCGTAAGTCGTTCCATTAGGTAGCAAAACCAACAAGCAGGTTTCGGCACCTTTATTTTCGTAAATTTAAGAAGATAGTGGTGAATTTACAACTTCTTGTGAATTTACGACGATACTCGTGAATTGACGACGATATTGGCTATATCAAGTTAAGGAAATTCACAGTTCACAATTCACAATTCACAGTTCACAGATAGGGTGAGAAGTGAGGCGGGGAGTATTCACAATTCACAATTCACAGCTCCCCGCCTCACCCCTCACCCTATCTGTGAACTGTGAATTGTGAATTGTGAACTGTGAATTTCCTTAACTTGATATAGCCTTTTAAATTCACGAATAAATTGCGGTTAATTCTGCAACACAAGCTGATCGTAAAATAAATTTAACTGATATTAAATCGTCATTTAACAAGACAAAATGTTACATTCAAAACAAAAGTCGTAAAAATTTCAACCTTTAAAAATGTGTTTTGTTTTCTACTTCGTTCGCACGAGACAACCTGAACAAGTAGAGACATTCAATAAAAATTTTCAAAAATTTTGCAACATTCCTTGGAATTTTACAACCACGTTGTGTTGCAAAAATTAACAGGAATTTATTCGTTACATTGATTCTGAATCAGGATCAGTGCAGCCTGTCCAGTTCCCAAAACGGCGCGGCGCGCGGTTGGTTCGGACGCAGCCCAAGCCACCGCAGCATGCACCCTGACGGAGCCTAAGCCAGGCCGAGCCAGGCCTAGCAGAGCACTGCGGTTTCACACCGACGGGCATGACCAGCCCATTATTGCATAATGAAGACGACGTGCCGAGTGACGAGCGAATTAAAAGATTCGGCGGGCAGGGTCAACGAGCACGAGGCAGCTGCTCGGAGACCGGGCTTAGCAGCTTTGAGTCCACCCAGAGTGCCAATGCCGAGCGTGAGTTTAATTGCGGTCTCTAGTTGTATCGAACTTTTGAAATCGGGTGATCGCGACAATGCGCGGCTTGCCAACTGGAGAGCGGTCAACAAAATAAAAATGAAGCAGGCCTTAATTTCCAGCAAAGCCACCGAATCAAACTGCTTCAAACTCGTTCAAATCCTACTACGCCCACCAATAATCCTTAAAAAAAAAAACTCCAGGCGCTGTCAAAAAAACACGCATTTTATCAAAGTTCCTGAACGCCTTGTTCTTTTGAATGGAGACTGTCATGACGCCGACGCCAATGACACCTCTCGTTCATGTTGCGGACTAGACGGGCGTGGCGGGGCGGGGCGTGGTGTGGCGGGGCGGGGCTGGCGGAAGGCCTTTGCATGCGACGCCCGGCGACGCGACGACACGACTCACGACGCGCACCGCGGCGGCACCGCCCTTCCGCGCTGATGGCGCGCGACGCCGCCGTGCCGAATGCAAGGACTACCCAAATATTTTAATTGCTCGATCCTGACCCTGGCGCTCTTGGCGCCTTGGCGCCCGGAGTCTGCCAGTCCCTATCCCACCCGGCCACGCCCGGCCACGCCCGGCCACGCCCGACCGCAAGAAGATGCCCAGGGAGCCTTGCAGTGGCACGGCTCAACCTTTCGCTATAAGGATGCCGTTGCGCCCGCTGTGCCCTCAGTAGCCGGCAGACGCCCAGAGCAGCAGCATGTTTCCTCTCCTCGCCGTGGCGGTCTCGGTGCGTGCCCTTTCCCGGGACAACTGTTTGTTGAGTTTTTCTCAGTGAGTGGAAAGTGTTGCAATGCGTTTTCGGCAGGTGGTGGCGGCGGCCGCAGCGCAGCCATTGTTCGCCGATCTCGATGACCTGGATTACGCGGACTTGGGCCCCAGCCTGGGCTCCAGCTTGGGCTTCGGTTTCAGCCCCGACTTCGGGGCACGCCGGCCGGCCGTGCCCATCGTGGAGCAGAGCTTCCAGATGATGCAGGACGGAGCCAACAAGTGGAGGTGCGTAGTGGAGGTGCGAGGAACGCACTCCGATAGGCATAGTGTTTGACTGCGCCACTGTTGCAGCTTCGAGGCGGCCGACGGCACCGGCCGTTGGGAGGAGGCCGCTCCCGCGTGGACGGGCGCCGGTGTCCGCGGCGGCTACGGGTACGTCGGGGACCACGGACCCGTGGCGATGTCCTACGTGGCCGACAAGTACGGCTTCCAGCCCACCGGCAACGCGGTGCACCCGGACATCGTCGCGGCCGTGGCGCTGCAGGTGGCGAAGGCCAAGGCGGAGCCCGAGGGGATGTGGGACGAGAACGGTTTCCCCGTGTTCGGCTTCAGCGACTACTAGCCCAGGGCCAGCACACATGGTACAGAGGGACCTGGCGCCCATAGCCCCAGGACGGTGATTCATCTAGTCAGAGGTACTCCTCGAAGACGAACAAGTGCGTTGAGACGGCGCAAAATCGACCACATCTTTGGATTTTGTCACTTTTGTTTGGCATCAATGACATGTTGTGAGTCTTTTTGTATATACGTGTATGAATGTGATGAGTGCGTGTCAAAGTTGTATGCAAAATGTTAAACTAGAAACAATAAAACGGTTACAACGACATTCCCACGTTTATTTTTCATACTACACTAAATTATACAGGAATAGAGTTGTGCGAACGAATAGCGTTCAAAACCTCAAGGATAATATGAACTTAAAAGCTTAGTAAGGCGGGAAAGGAAGGCGCTGCAGATGAAAATTTAGAAAACAAGTCACGAGTCCATAGACACATTTTCCGCATTCGCACAGCCCTATTCACAATTAATGTCGTATATCACTGTTCTATTTGCGACATTTTGACAACACAAACAATATGTTTCACAAGATATTCACAGACAGGGTAATTAGGCCGATATATGCACATACAGAAGTAAGAAAGGCTATAATGCGGGATAATTTATGGAAAGGCAACACATGCAAAATCTCCTATTATTTCATACAAACACACTCTAGAATAGACATAATCAGTAACATATTATGACACTTAGGTTTAGGGTTTCACGATCTGAAGCGGCCGTCTCTCATAATGAAACAAGCTAGGGCCCGCCCTTCCGTCGAACCGAGTTGCCAGCTCCGCTTCGCTGCGCCGGCAACTCGGTTCGACAGGGGGCCGGCCCAGCTTGGCCTGCCGGCGGCCTTTTCTCGGGCCTTCGGCCCTCGCATCAGACCCAACTTGGCCAGTCGAAGGCCCGGGCCTTCGGCCCGCTCGCATCACACACACCGTGAGCGGGTCAAGCAAAGTTATCGATGTACCATCGTGACTTAGGCCCGCCCTTCTATTCACAATATGCAATAAACCTTACACTTTTTACTCCAACTGTCCTTACAATATGCCCATTTCATTTGTCTCTTCGCCCTCATTCCGAAAATACCCATATATGCCATGCTACTGGAACTCCTTGCAATAGAGGCACAGCAGGAGCGCAAAACGAGTCCGTCGCACTTTTTCCCATAACTCATGAAGGCGGGCTCCTGAGCCCCCCTTCCGACCCCTCGTTGAAGAGGTCTTGCCAAGACCTATCCAAAACTTAAGTAAAAATTTTCAGTCGGTCGACCCCCTGTTTTCAAGATCCTGATGTGACTAATAGCCGAAGTCGGGCTCCTGGACCCCCTTTCCGACCCCTCGTTGAAAAGGTCTTGCTGAGACCAATCGAAATCTGCAATAAATTTTTTTAGTCGGTCGACCCCCTTTTTTGAAGATCCTGATCTGGCCAACTTGTAAAAGCGGCCGATGGGGTCGGGACCAGGTCCATTCATCTTGTCTCGTCGCCCCGATTCCAAAAGTACCCCTATGTGCCCTGCTAGCACCAAAAATGGCGGAAATCCCCCTCCCGCTCATGTAAACCATGATGCACCTGCAGCAGCCCTTGTGCGACCCGGACGGGATTTGCACCACCGGATTATTTGTTTGGACGGTACTCCTGAAGTACCCTCCAAATCTGGTTACTCTAGCTCAACTCCTTCCTTGTACACAGACGCCAACAACAACAACAACAACAACAACAACAACAACAACAACACACAGACACAAAGGCAAATGCATAGGCCCTCCCCCTATTTTTTGAATAGAAGGGCGGGCCAAAAAAGGAGGGAGGTCACACGATAGCAGCATTTAATGCAACTTCATCGGCAGTTCGCCCCCCAAAAGCAAATAATTAGTCGATTCAAGTCAAGATTATTTCTTTGGAAAAGAATAGTAATTTATTTTCCACTGGCACGGAAAAGCCATAGAAGCACTGTTATTTGATTGCAACGCGATACCCATGAGATAGTTTTGGAGATCAGCACCCAAGATACGTCTACGAAGCATTTGCTTTGTAACTACGAAGAAAATGGAGGCATTGTAAAACCGTCATAAAACGAAGCGTTTCTTCGTATATTGCAACGCCTTCGTTTTCTTCGTATTGCAAAGCGATTCTTCATAGAGTTTTTACTTTGCGGCGAGAACAAGCCTCGGAACCGAAAACACTTTTTAGAACTTCTAAGCCAGCTCCAGCTCATACATGGAAAAGGGTTAAGAACTAGTTTTGATTACGAAACATCTCCGACCATAACTGCTGGATCTATGTATGCCGGCAGAGTACTCGCCTCCATTCGTCTGCGAGATGGCCGGAGATGTGCAGTGCGATTCAACTTAACTCCTACCCTAGGTAAGTTACTAAGCGTGTACTGCTTTCCCAACAAGACCGTGCGGTCAGGCTACCGTTAAATACGTTTTGCTCAAATGCAGGACGCACAGAGATATCAGGACAGGACCTTTTAGACCCTAATTAAGAAATTGTATTTCGATAGAACCATAGAACATCGGGAAAAACGTTTTTTCACCGGTCGAGCCAACATTTCTGGCCAAATATTTGAATCCGTCAAATATCAGTGTGCGTCCAAACACTCGCTTCTTTAACGGCGATGGGAGACGACGCACAGGATGCATATACATATACTGTCTTATATTTTGACGTTAAGAGGAATAATTTTGTCAAAATACAGAATAAAGTCATGGCACTTCTTTTGTACGATCACAATAGTAACAATTTAAACCGAGACCGAACCCTTTAAAAAATAAATACTTTGTTTAAAAATATTATTTAAATTATAAAGAAAAGAAGTCAACAAGGTGATCATTTCCTCACTGATCGGCTTGGAAGCAGCTTAATACACCATACACAACACCACCTCTGTTCACAATACTAGCCCCAGCAGGGCTCTGCATGGAAATGCACGTCAAAGGTAATGCCTTTTGAGCACATATTTCACGTGCACAGCCTACATAATAAGCGTGTTATGCACATTAAATGTTGTGGCTATGCATCACCTTTGAGGCGTATTTCAATGCAACGCGATGATCGCTACTTGGGAGCTCGCACCTTGTCACTTAACTAGTGAAACGTAACTAGAATAAAGGATTGTCATTCATACATGGAGACTCATCTAACAAAGATATGATTGTTCATCACTAGCTAATAAAGTCAACGATGAAAAACATCCAAAATAGAAATTGAACTTACACAGCAGCAACACAGAATGGGCGTTATCACAGAAAGGGTACAAGCATACTACGAAGAGTTTTTGGGATCTGTTAGCTAGAAGACTGCAAGAATTAAGAGTTACTCTACATTTGAAATGATTATAGAAAACACGCCCTGATGTACTGCCACGAACCGCGTGGTCGTGTTAACGAAAACAATAATTGTTTCGGATTTTGTTTTCAAGTTTTTTCTAGGTTCGTATCTATAAGAAACTATACCCATTTGACGGCTCTACTGTCGCTAACAACTCCAGAGTTAACTAAACAGAAAACTTAAGGGAGTTTCCAAAGAATTTTAAAACATCCGGGTTTCCTCCCAATGACACTTTCTTACAAAGTTCAAAATACTACATGAGATTGAATCGCTTACAGTCCCATGATTTAACACTTCCGAGTATAGTAGACACTAAAATCCATTTTTTAAAAACTCTGCTATGGATAATGTTACACAAAGCAGGCGCAAGGGCAACTTTGCGTACCAACTGGCCACCTCAAAGCCACACAACACACGTTCATTTCCTCATGTACGCAATGTCCAGAGGAAACAGCGCCATCGTGTACTAATTCTAATCATTTATCACTATGAGATAAAATGTAACACATCAACTGCCATTTACATATTTTATCAAGTACGAGGGAAAGGGGAAGAGTTTCGCACTAGATGCACGAACGAGGCCAAGTTTACAATAGACACGAGAAAATCGGTGGGTGACTTAGTGAAATCTTAGGCATGATACGGAGATTAAGGGGGAAACTTGTACTGAGAAGGACAGCTTTTGTTCAGACCTCTGGGGATGCATTACGACTAAAGTAATTTGGAAGTGCTTTTGATTTTGTTGAAAGAGGTGTGCATGAGACACCTTGAGAAAAGTAGGTCCTGATGGCTGAGTTATAGGCTTTCCCGAAACTCGTAGAGTGATTGCCATTGGGACCACACTTCATACGTAGCTAAAGTTGCAATGTATAAAAGAGAGTGGGGGATAATGACGAAGGCAACCAATCGTTTCAAACACAAGAACACACGGAAATATATGTGCCGAAACATAGGTGCAACAATTAGGTGTTCATAAGACTTAACAATCCTATCAGACATTTTCACCTAATACCATTAAAAGCGATTTGATTCAAAAATTTTGATTTTTCGAAGTTACCGATTAATTACACAACACGTTCATAACCACCCTGCTTCAAATTATTTGACATCCCTGAAGGATGAGAGAGGAATGGACCCATGGACAAGGGGGGGTTAGGTTCTGGATTAAGAGAGGGGAAGCCTTCTTCTGCCGGCATTGGCATAACAACCCATCGCAGGGCAAGGGAGAGAAACCTGGTAAACCCTAAAGAAACTACAACCAGTAGAAAACCGAAACAGATTGTCAAATAAAAACCAAATAAGACATTGTTTTTGTACTCTTCAATATGCAACAGGTTCTTTCCCTTACAGTGCGATCACCTTCTCGGCGTCCCAGGGCTGTTCTCCAAGTAGAATGGAGCCCCGGCGGCTGCTTGTCGGGGACGTTTCGGGGGAGCTGGGCACTGTGAGCCCGCCGCACGCCGCATCCGCGTCACCCAGGGCCTCCCCCTGCGAGGGGTCGCCCTGGGGAAGCTGCCGTCAGGGAGAGTCATTGCCGTCTGCGATGCCGGAGCCCAGGCTGCCGATGGGGAACAGCGGGTAGGCGCCGTGCGTCGGGTGGGTGAGCGTCAAGCGGTCCAGAGCGACCTCGGCGCCACCCAGGCCCTGGTTGTGCTCGAAACTGCCCTGCTTCTCCCAGAGCATGACGATGAGTGTGCGGCCCAGCACGTCGCACGCGGAGTAGCGCAGCGTCTGCTGGTACTGTGGGTTGCAAGAACGCCGCACCACCCGAGTCTTGCGCTTCTGCAGGTTACGCTCACCATCCCGGAGGTAGGTTTTCACGTACGTGTCTGCCAACGGAGATGAGACTTCTCACAACAAGGTCATGAATAAACAAATTGCACAGAGTTTGGAGAGCTATTACTGCGACTGGTGGAAGAGCGTCACCACCGGTCACCACCATAACTGAAATCGTTATGACCATCAAAGCTTGGCAACAACGCTAATCAGTATTGCCGACAGAAAATGGGTGCACTGAGAATGAAAGAGTCATGATCATGACTAAAATTTTGGGTGAGGAATTCTTTATTACCCAAATTTGGGTGAGGAAATTTTCCTCGCCCAAATTTGGGTGAGGAAAGTTTCCTCACCCAAATTTGGGTCATAATACTATGGAGCTATATAGGGAGCTGATACACCCTTCCTCACCCAAAATTGGGCGAGGAAGCTTTCCTCGCCCAAATTGGGCGAGGAAACATTCCTCGCCCAAATTTGGGTGAGAAAGTAAACCTCGCCCAAAATTGGGTATTGATCATGACTTCTTCATTCTCAGTGTGACTTGGGTGTTGGCACCCATCGCGGTGGCAAGGCAGTTGGAGCACTCACCTGGGGGATTGTCTGCTGGGTACCCCGTGAAAGTCGCGCTCTTGATATCGACTTCCAGCTGCCCTTTGGTCATGAGTAGGCCCATTTCTACTTGGCCCCGCACGCCTGTAACAAAGAGCAGCAGTCAAGTTGGGTCGAGGGAACTTCGCGACAGTGTTCTGCAAGATGCTGGTGTGCGGTAATTTTTTTCAAGTCAAAGCAAGTATAAAACTGACGCAACGCAAAAGATGGACACCTGATGACAGCGTGGTCCGCACTGCAAGAGAAATTCACAAGGGTGCAATCATAACGGTACAGTAAGAACTTTCTTTCTTTGGGGGAAAGGGAAAGGGGGTCGATTATGGACACCCTGCTCTCACTCTACATTAATCGGCAATCGATTTCTTGAGAAATCAGGGATACCATTGAAAGCCTCTCGCTTTCTTGTAAAAGTCAAAACGTGTCATTAAAAAAACGCCAAAACAAAAACGATGCGTGCACAATTTCGGTGAGTACTTCTGTCACGCAAAGAGTAGTGACACTTGCAAATACATGAAGAAAAAAATGTCACCGAAAAAGACAGACGAGTCTTGCTGCGTTTCAGCCTCTACATTGCGATGATGCTGAACAGAATTTATCCATTCCGAATTATTTACTAATCTAATAAAAAGCTAGTCTAGACGAGGAACGAAACGATTGGTTTGATTGCTACGCTACTAATGTGAGTTTGAGGAAGAAAGTGTCTCTTGTAGAATACAGGTGGGGCGTTTACAACTTTCTAAAACGACTGTAGTAGGTATGATACGATAAAACGGCAGGGACAATAGTCTAGTAGGAACGATCGACAAAGACTCCTTTAGGGCACATGTGACGATGGGCTGGAATGCCAGACTACGGGCTGGGGCTGGAGAATAGACGTACACATGCAATGCCAAAGTTCTCTACTCTATCTAAAGAGGCTTGCGACCCTCACCTCCGAGAGTGTGGGAGGCCCGCGGCTTCACCTGTCCAGGCCCCAGTGGCTTTTCTCTGAAAAATGAAAGTTTGCTGTAACCGTCTGCAGACCGCCCCTAAACGAATCCTGTATCTTTCGAATCGCCGTTTCCCAGATGACGTCTTAGTGACTACCACCCTGCGACAGGTGGAAGACTCTCGACTCCAAGTCAGTTTGCTCTCGTTCGGTGCGCTCGGGTTTGGTGTTGGTGCCCAAAAACGGGTCCGAAAGGATCAAACTAATTCGGAGCATAATTATCTCACCTTGGCTCTTCCAATACTTACTCCCAGTGCTCGTCGTCGTCCGCGTCGGGCCCCAACGCAGCAAGACGCTCCGACAAGCGCCTAGCCAGCACCTCGTTCGGCAGGTTCCCCATCTCCATCACAGAGTTCTTCCTCCCCTTGTGTCCTCCTGCAAAAAAGGCGCCGATGTGATCATACGCGCAAGCATCCAAATGCTAAAGAGGCAGCGCTAAATGCAGACAGACAACTTGCCAAGGGAGAAAAAAAGTTAAGAAATACAGAAAGCCACTCTCGTTTGGTAGATTTCGAATCTACAGCAGAGAATTTTAAAATTGCACAGCGGAAACAAGACAGAAAATGCCGAAAATCTTTTTTTAATAGAAAGACATCTTTTGATGTCTTTTGATTCATCAAGATCACATGTGGTTTGTCACTCAGTTTCAGAAGTAGAAAATAATCGGGCGGAAGAAAATTATGGACATGTTTTATGAACAGTGCCGTAAGGAGCCGGAAGCAACGGACTGCCTTAAATTTATATTTAAGCGTGTATCAAAAAAGGAAAACATCACTTCGATGGTTTTAAAAATATGCAAAATATGCCCTTCTAGCATGACCATCTTCTTGGCAGAAACACAACACACAGAAAACAAGCACATTTTTTAAAAGAAAAGCGCACACGCATTTGTTCTAGAACGGAATAATCGAACGGTCGTCCAAAGCACTTCGTTTAAAAGCTCCATATTTAAAAAAAAAAATATCCATCATCCAAAACCTGAAAAAATATGTTAGTTTTTAAAATAAAGCATTTCACGTACCAAGTTAAACAAATAACTCACTTATTTACGCGTCGTTGTATTAGAGGATTTAGCCATGCACCGAGTAAATACAGCTATGCGTTAAAAGGCATCCAAGCAAGTAAAAAGATCAACCCAGTATTTTTCAAGGCTGTGAAAGGGGAAAGGGGCAGAGGTGACAGTGCCGGACAAATCTTAATACCGCAGTGTCACTGGTACAAATTCCATGATTTACTGGAAATGTCGTTTAATGCTTTCCCGTCAAAACGAGTTTTGCGTCAAGAAACCGAACCAAAAATGAAGCATACCGACTTAAAACGGAATGCAAAATAATATCTATATAAAAAGCTGAAAAAGAACGACACCACAAAAGCACGAAATGTTGACGGCAAAAAGACACTTATGATGTGGCAGAAGCAATGCAACACACCGTTTAAAATGAGCCTTCTTACGAGTATTTGTCATCACGAAAATGAAGGAAATGTACTTAAAACACAGACTGTGAACGCTACATAAAGTTAAGTTATTTTGTTGAGAAAAACGTATATGTAAGACAGGCCCATTTTTTGTAATGGTAATTTATAGAATAACCATTCTGTTGTCTTACCATGTTTGGTTTTATGATTTGTCCGCTGAATAGAAATAAAAAAGAAGAAAAAGTTCATTACAGAACAGATAATGTGGGCAGGGTTTCTGCACGGGTTAAAAAAATACAATAGGGCATGATAGAGAGTTAACTACTTAGGTTCAGAGAAGTACATGCACAGTAGTACTGGCAGAGTAACTTAGAGCGTTTTGAGATTGATCTGAAAACAAGCAGCATGCGGCGAAGATCCTAGCATTCTTCTCCGATTATTCAGTACGAGCGGACAGAATGGCGTCTGTTTGCTGCAGCCAGATCTTTGATTTCGACAGTAAAATTGTGGAGTGACAAAACGTTTTTCGTTTTGCTGGTGTTTTGACGGTGTGCACGTATAAGTGCCGGTAGTACGTCCGAGGTGGTCTGAGACTTGCAGAGTTATCAATTTCTCTTTTTTAATTCTCATGATTGATTTCAAATTATTAGCCATGCAAACGTAAAAGAGAAAAGACCTGTCGAGACTTCCCTCTCTTCTTCCAAAGCAGTGCAGAGTGTTGTGAAGCACGTATCAGTCAAGCAATGCCTCAGGTGCAAAAAAAAAGAAAAAAAACCAAGCATGTAAGGTTACTTACGCCTGGGGCCGCCGCGTTTCGCTTCTCCGGAGAAGCTCATGGTGCGGCCCAGGTCGCCGCCCTTGACGGCCTTGAGCTGGCGCAGGATCTCTTCAGGGTCTCGGTTCATTCCACGCGTTGCTGAGGACCGCCGCCGCTCCTTGTTGAAGTTGACAGGTGGCAGGTCGTTATCTGGAAACATTTAATGTTGACACACTGGCCAACCTGGGGGGAGGGGGGCACCTTGCGCCCGCCTTACCTAGGCTGCTCTTGCTCTCCGCGTTCTGGCCGGATTGAAATGACGACCGCCGACTGCCCGGCTGTGAGCGCGAGAAGTCCTTATCTAATTGGTAGGTTTCCACTTCAAGCTGCTCTGACTGAGAGGACCCCCTGCGTGACGACGCCCCTGAGCCCATGCAGGAGTAGGCGTAGTCGGGATGCAGGAGAGAGAACTCAGGTGAGCCGAGCATTCCCGACTCGCTCTCCGAATCACGTTCTTCTGTAAAGGCCAGGAAGAATTCCATATACTATCATTACAGCGTGTTGACAAGCCTATCTTTTCTTCACCATTGCACACTGTTAGAAGGGGGTTCGATTTTCGAACCGTGGAAAGGCGGTCCCAATTCTCGCCCGGCTCGAAAATCGGGCTTAAGTAGAATCGAACCCACGTGGGTTCAATTTTCGGACGCGGGGTTCGGTTTTCGACCGCTTCGCCGCGGCTTTCGGCTCTGCGGTCTTTCGTACGGCAGCGCCTGGAGTCAATTAGCAAACTTGACCGAACACACATCACCTTACAGATTTAGATTCGTCTCAAGTAGACAAACCAAAAATGTCAACACGTATCATGGGTTAAAATGAAAAATGAAAGAGTTATTCAACTTCTAATGTCTTTTTTACTATTTTTGCACTCTAAAAATCCAATAACTCTTCTATTTTCTATTTTAACCCATAACATGTCTTGACATTTTTTGTTTGTCTTCTCGAGACAAATCTAAATCTGTAAGCAAATGTCAATTTGGTCAAGTTTGATAATTCACTTGTCTCAGCGAAGCTCAATCCCTACAAAGCCGAAAATCGAACACTACCAGAGCCGAAAATCGAACCCTCATCTTGTCAAAATATCGAACCCTGCATGTATCGGCCACCCCGTCTGATTTTCGAACCGAGATGGGTTCGATCCTACTTAAGGCCGTATTTCGAGCCAAGTCGAAAGTCGAACCCTCTTCTAACAGTGTGCAATGGTGCACCTAAATTCCTTAAATTTAGGCGCACTATTGCCTTCCAAGGAACACGCCGGGATCCAAACCTGAGAACGAGCGCTGCCCAGCGTTGCGCATCAACCTCTGCGTCATGTCCGAGGCGAGCGAGCCCCGCGGTGATGCATGTGGTGATTTGCCTCCAGCGCGTATGCATTTGGGGTCCTCCAAGCGGTACCACACCGGCCGGTCGTCCAGAAAGGCTTTCTGGAGGTCCACCGAACACTCGCCTGGAACAGCAACCACAGCAACATGACGGCCTGGGGAGGCACGTTTCATGCCATTGTGAATGCTACTCACCGAGGAAGAAAGTCTCCCTCTCGGGGCCAGGGCACGCGTCCCACAGTGTGATCTCCATGCTGCGGTCCATGAGCGTGTCTGGTGGCACGTTGCTGAACTCCAGGGTGGCGTTCCAGACGGGGTTGTGAGTCGGCTCCGAGATGTCAGTCTTGAGCGGTTTCTCATCGCCCCTGAAAGCAGTCGAGTGTCAGTATACTGCTGCAGAGGGGTGAGGCGCCGTGAGGAAGATGGCTTACATGACGGGCAGGAGGCGAAGCTTGGCGTAGGCCTCTGGGATGGAGCCGTGCCCCGAGTCGTCCGAGCGGCAGGCCAGGTCGTCTGCCGCGAGCACGGACACCACCAGGTCGTCATCGTGCAGCCACACTTGTAGTTGCACCCGCCCCGACACCTGCTTCTCGCGGAGCATCTGTTCCTGTAGAGAAAGCACTGGACTTTGTGGCCACTGGTGTAGTTGTTAAGCTTCCTTTTTAAAAAAACCTTTGCCTGTGCCGAATTGTGCTGCTTGTGATAGTCTGGATCATGGATTCCGACAATACAAATTTTGATCGTTTTGTGTTTTTTCAAAATATTGTGTTTTGAGGGTATCGGTTTTAAACCATCACGTTAATCGTGATGTTTGTGGATAAGTGACAAATGTAAAGCCCGCACGTTGACGTGGTTGCACCTAATTGAAAATGTTTGTACTCTCCCCATACGAGCAAAACAGCATTTGGGAAAATGACACGTGTTAACAATTGTACACAGCCTGGCACATTTCCTGGTATCAAGGCAAATGGTGCCACTAAAAAGGAAGCAGTTATTCACTAGAAAACTGCTGAAATTATTATACACCTAAAGTTACTAAATTCAGGCAAAATAGGATTCTAAGCATGCATACATCCTACAAGCAGAAAATACAGAAGAGTCAGCGAAATGGAGACAGTCGTATGAAGAAATGACGTGAAAACCACAGCAATTATATATTCTAATATCTACCGGAGACAAACACACACACATATAATCAAACACCACACAGTCAAGATAAGAGGAAGAAGTAAAGAAAGAAAGGAAGGTCAAGAAAGACAAGCACATCACTTAATGTGCTCTAACACCAAATAAAAGTATCTAAGACATGAGAAACAAAAACACAAACGCAGTAAATAACTTTCTTTTATATTTTGAACTGCTTTACTTATTCAACTGCACTCCTGGACACATGATAACACACATAAGTTCAGTACTTGTCTCTAGAAGAAGGCAGAAATAGGGATATAGGAGAATCAGGAGTGGCGTGTGTTATGGTCTTGTCTGAAGAAGCGGCCTCGGTGCGCAGATCTTTCATTGTCTTCCAGGCTTCGCAGGGTGGACAGATAGAGAGAACCTACGAGCGACCATCAACTACCTACTGACAGTGGTTGAAATGAGGAGAAGATAGTGATGTTTTCTGTCAGGCAGTATCTTGAAGAAAAGAAAAAGGTTCAGAGTACAACAATAATGAAAAATTGTTTCAGAATGGGGGAAAAAATAACTGTATCTGCTGTCCTGTTTCTTTTCCCTAAAACTAACAATTATTTCCAAGTTTTTCAACAGAAAAATGCAGACGAAGAGTGTGTTCAGTATGATCACAATTGGAAGTAATCGATGTTGCTTATTGGACATCGAAAGCGGTGCAAGAACCTTCACAAAAAGCTTCCGAAGTTGTTTCAACGGGAGCGTCTCGCGTGCAAAGAGTCGTCTCGTGGACAGTGCTAAGAAGGGAGGCGTCACATTTAATAAAGCAACGCCACAATATTTTTCTCTGCTACGAATACAATAAATAACCGCGTATTCCAGAGCCTCTTCTATGGAAACTATGGTTGCTCATTAAGCTACAGTCGATGATGTCAAAGGTTATATCCTTACTTCAACGAAATTTCCCTAAAATACGATCGATATCTCGATCGATATTCATTTTACATAATGAACGATATCTTTAAGTATGAAAATAGAAATGACGCCAAAACAACCCGATTTTAACCAAATTTTCACTAAAAGTCACATTAAAATCAAAATGACACCACTCACGCTTTAAACCTTACAAAGTATTTTGGGCATACATACAGGGTGAGTTTTCTCACTGTGTCAATAATTTGCAGGCAGTTTAGGCATCTCTAGGGGACCATTTTTCACCAATGAACTAGTGGGCGCAAACGTCTAGATACGGAGATAATTGGTGTTTTGAATTTGGATTTTGCGCCTACGAGGTAGGCACCCGGTGCCACTGAGGGTGGCAGGACCTGTCGAGGGGGTGTCGCGGGACTAGCAGTACTCGCGGGAGTGCCACTTAGCTCGCGGAAGTATCCGTGGAATCCCGCCACCCTCGCAAAGACAGGCGTGAGATCCACTGTAACGGGGGCCACCATGGCAGCCCCTTGAGACCCGCGGCAACCCCTCCCAAAAGACATTTGCAAGGTCCGCCGCACCCCTTCGAGACTCGAAGCACCCCTCCTAGACCCGCGACACCCCCACGTGAGGTCCTGCGCCCATCAGTGGCAGCGGGTGCCTATCTCGCAGGCGCGAAGGCCAATTACAAAACAGCAATTATCTCCGTACCTAGACGTTTGCGCCCACTAGTTCATTGGTAGAAAATGATCCCCTTGGGGTGCCCAAACTACCTACAAATTATTGACACATTGAGAAAACTCACCCTGTAGAGTACAAACTGATTTACTTTTTTAAAGTTCGTAAATTAGGAACTATTTTCTTTACAAGCTCACGAGTACTCAAAATACTGTAGCTACCTTACTTCGGAAGGCTTAATAGTGTGTAAGGTTTTCAGAATGCTATGAGTGTTTTGTGTTCTTTAGAGTTGGGGTTTACCAATCAAGTACCAACGAATGACAAGTATTTTAAGCACAGCCGGGATATAACTTCCAACACCATCTCATAAATGATTAAGTAGGACCTTCCATGAAAAGGAAATGTGCCACTTACTGCTGTCAACGGCCCAAGCCAGAACGAACCTTGAACGAAAAGGGCGCTGTTTATTTAGAGCCAGTAAGTAACCGATAAAAAAAGAAAGAAAGAACAGAAATGCTTAAAAGCAAATGTGAACCTACAGCAAAGCGCTGGTTAAGCATTGTATTTTCTAATTAGGACACAACCATTTCAACCTTACGTGCATTATGCTAATTCCAGGTTCAGCAATAACAAGTCAGGGACAGCCATGGATCGAGCCGATTTATTTCCACAGTTCTAATGACATGATACGGGGTGTCCGTATTCGTTTTTGAAAGCGGCACGAGCGGTGAAGATCGAAGTGACACGTACACCAATCTTACATTAGAAATAGATGGATTACATAACAACAAACAGATAAGCGGTTACTTAGACACATCGAGGGTACACTATTTAAAAGGGCTCAAATATGAACATTGCTCTTAATCGAACAAAGAGGCTTCGCGGTATTCTTTCCACTATAAGCATGTTGGTCGTGTAGTCTGACCACTCGGTAGCGTATCGAGCTGACCTATGTGTGAATGGGAAACCTGTCGTCCTTTTCTAGCTATGAGAGCGAGCTCCTATTCTAGTTAGTTCTACAGTTAATTTAACATTTTTTATAATCACTAGCTATGAATACATACACGCACCAATTTAAGAAGTCAAATGATGAATGTCTTGGGCTGCTTGAAAACACTTAAAAACGCAATAATTTGACTAAATTGCTAATAACTCATTGATTGTGAAGGACAGACTACTCTATTGGTCCATACAACAATTTAGGTACCATAAGTTGTTCCAAACAAAATAAAAAATAAATCTAGAAATTCAACATATAACAGTACAAATAACGTAAACAAAATTTCAGAACGTCCTCACGTGCATGTGATACACGCGTACTTAGGGATTTAAAACGAAGACCACTTTCATAAATTTCTCTTTTAACTAAATTGCAGCAGACTTTACGTTACTGGCACGGAGTGAACTGTTAGTGTATGCGCGAGGTGAGTCAAAAGGAATAAGAGCATATTAGAGGAGAAAAAAGAAATGGAAACGTCATTTGAAAGAGATCTGTGCAAGGCGAGGAATTGACAGAGAAACAACGTGCGGGACATTCAGATCGAAGTAGGAGGAAAAGCGTCTACATCAGGTTTTTTTTGTTGAACTTGCAGACTTAGGTAATTTTGTAGATGCTTATTCACATCCACAAGTAAATTGAATTACTTTCTGAATTTATATCAAAATAGAAAGAGAGTCTATCAGAAAGTCTTAAGCTTCAAGAAAAGATCACACTTCTAAACAGCCCTCATTAAGCTGGCCTTCAATTAACATCAAAAGCGTAATTTCCACAGACGCATAACTCAGCTACGGTTCTAAACTACAGCAACACCCCATTCAGTATTGTTACATATATCACAGAAAGATTAGTAGCTACCAAGAAACACCACTCGTTTGTGTCGCAAACAATAAAGTAACTGCTCTAAACACCTATTTATCATTGGAAAGACTTCGCCATTAGGACACAATGATCTATTTCTTGACGAGTATTTCTAAAATCAATCCTTTAGTTTTAAAAAGTTTGCAGAACAATGCAGTGGGGGTACGAAAGAGTTCATATTCTAATCAAAAGAATCCCGATCATGCATTGGGAGAACGTTGGCACATTTTAGTCTATCTTTACCATAAAAACCGACCTACGGCTTCAAACGATGCTACCTCAGGCCGATCCGAAGGGCAAATCAGGCCTGTCCTAGATCAGTTATCATGAAATGCAAAAGTGGGATTAATTTATGACAAACGAGTTAAGCTGATCCGATCTCTCCTAAAGTAATCACTCTCTTCACTTGAGAAACGAAATCAAGAAAAAAGGGGGTGTGTTGCTTAACTGCAGGAAAAGTTAGGGGTAAACCAAAGCCGTTGAACTGAGGCTCTAACACTTAAGTATATTCGAATATATCTATGAATGAGATAAAATCCTTTTTGAATGAAACGGTCCTATAGGCTGTTTTGGAGCGCGTCGCGCGTCACTCGTTGATACAGTTTCCACCCCTAACCAGAAGGAAAGAGGGAGAGAGCTCTGAGGCGAACGAAAGTCCCTCGCATGCCTACCTTGACGCTCAACGAAGACGAGCAATCCGCATCCTGTACAACGCACTATCAAACACACTAGATACGGAAGTAAAAAATATCCCAGCATGCAGCTTGCTCTGCAGCGCTCCTCTCGACGGCAGCACCATGGCAGCACGGCGGCGTTACCTCTGTCTACTTTGAATGTTGCTACACATATCGCTTCGCAGAAGAATGATTTAGCTACAGCCGGGTCAAACAGAAATAACGCCGCTCTCATGGCAGCGTCCGCAGGGTCGCGGAGCCCATACTAGCATTACAATACAGTACACAAAGCAGGTGAACGACTGTCTCCATGCTAGCAGCTATTATACCGGTGTCTTCGGTAACTTTCTTCTGGTCGGCGAGGCTGGCGCTTTCTCGGTCTCCGAGTCTGCAACAGCATTCACTCGGTCAGAACAAATCTTATCAACTGAAAATGTGACCATGTTCAGTCCTATTTTATAAGAAAGCAATTTCGCAGAGCCACTTGACAGCCAGATATATTTACACCAGCAAGAGTTTGAATCCACCTACACTGCAAGAAAAAGTGTGAATAGTACAACAAAAGTACAACAAAAACTGTACAATAAAAGTAAACAGGGATTGTGTAAGGCACAAAGAGAATTGCACAAACCACAACGAGGCCTGGACTGCCCAGCACTCGTCATGCCGGTTCCATTGTACTTTGTACAACAATTGTTGTACTTTGAAAGTACAATAAATTCCTGATAAAAAAATTTGCCAGTAATTAGTGTACTTTTGCTGTGGTATTTTCTTGCAGTGTCAAGCAAACAGCGGTTGTGCCATACAAAGAAATCTACGCCAGCCATAGATATCGACGTGAGTTTGAATCAACTTTTTAAGATAGACAATCGCACTTAGCACGTTTGCAACAGGAGGGTGAGAAAGTTACACTCACTACCAATACTGTTTTTTAGTTTGCGCTTTTATTTTCAAGAAACGTATGTATAGCGAAATGACGAAGAGACAAATGGAAGAAAAAGTATTGCTTCAATGAAGGAGGCGTCGTCGAGTCGCCTTGCACCTCCACTAGAACACTCCTTAATCGGCGGGGTAGACGAGAATGTACCTCTAAGGAAGTTTGCCTCTAAAACATACACATCGAAAAACATATTTGCAATATCCCTCTGTCTGTCTGAAAACTGCCGTAGAGGTAAATTTAAGTCTACTCGGATTTAGAGGTGTGTCCGTAGAGGTGCCGGGCTACCTCTCAAACGGACCGCTCTCGAAGGTGCCAACCAGAGGGTGTGCAAAGATGCAACGGCTTGTGAGAAGGGTGGCGGAGTAGAATCGAAGGAGGAGACGGATTATGAGAAACGACACTCACCAGACGACAGGCGCAACTCACCCAGGCTCAATCCCAGTTGCTCCCCCTGGCCACTCTTCCGTGGTCCCGAGGAGTAGCTGGAGGGATCGTCGAGGAGATCGCACATGCGTCTGCCACGTATCATCGGGTCATTAGTACATTCAAAAAAGGAACAATTAAAGCATGATGTGACGCACTCGTGTAAGTCTTTTCAAAATGTCAGAAACCTCTCTGAAAACCTGATGAAAATTCGCGCAACTCTGAAAGCTGAAAACATCTCCCGACAGTCTCGTAAACCGTCAGAATTTTAGCTTTCAGAGGTGCGTGAATTTCGATCAGGATTTCAGACATGTTTCTGACATTCTGACCAAATTTACACGAATGGCGTATAATGTTCTCTTCGTACGCACAGGTCTGAGCAGTGCTCGACGAGGAGCTCGGCGACGTCCCCCGTCCTGTCCATGACGGAGCACACCTCCTCGAAGCTGCGGTCTGTGAGGGCCACGCCCCCCCACTCCAGCACCTTGTCGCCGCGCTGCAGGCCGCCCTTCTCGGCCGGCCCGCCGGGCACGGTCCACACGATGTAAGCGAACAGGCGGCCGTCGGGCCCGGATTTGCCGCCCACCACGCGCATGCCGAAGCCTCGGGCTGCAACACAAGGCCAGCGTCAGGGCGGAACCTCTGGTCGGCACGCCGGAAGGCCGTCAGGGTACCGCGTCACCGGGGCCGAACCGTGCCCGCCCTAAGGCTCGACCCGGGTCACAACGAGAAAACGAGGCTACGGCCACCTGGGCTCCACATCGGCCGCCCCACTGTCGGTCGGCGGTGTCCTCATCATAACCTCATAAAACTGCAGTAATCCCTGGAATTCTCTCATCAAAATCGACCTTGGGAGCGCTCCCCTCCGCCCCATCCCGCCCCACCCATCCTACCCAACCCCCTGCCCCCTCCCCCGAGCGCGCGCCCCTGCCGCGCTGCCGCGCCCATGCTCGCCGGTGACAGCTGATGAATTCGAGATCGAGGATCGAGCCGGGACGTTGAACGCATAACGCCTCTCATGTAACCATGACATCGGCCTTGCAGCCCGGGGGCTCGGGGGCTGACGATAGCTTGACGGGCCAGCGGAGAGGGTGGCCCAGAACCAAAACAATCCGCGACATTTCGAAAGGCTGTGCCTTCACGACGCCCACCACCAAGCGCCACCCAGAGAAGAAAAAAAAATTATTTTGAGTACTTCTAGTGGTTGTCTAGGCATATTGATTTTTCTTTCGAATGCTTTTATGTATTTGCCGAGGGGGACTGTGTCAGTGTGCCGGCTGGAGAGAACCTCAAAATAAAGGCAAAAAGTCACCTGGGGACTTGACCTGCATCATCTAGTATGTAGTGTGTACACGGCACTCTTCAATATCAAAGGAGAGGCGTGTAGCGTCCTGCCTTGCGCAACGTATAAAAAAGGGAGAGAGAGAGGGGGGTCGTGCTGGCGGCGGCAGCGCTTTGGCGGGAAAAGATTTAATGTTTAATTTCTCGCTAACTCCGTTCCTTCCGTGGTAGCGTGCCACGTGAAGGCGCTGCTTCCGTACTTTGCAAATTGCATTGCTACCCCACGTGCGCCGCTGCCTACGGCTGCCTACGCCGCACGTAACTACCGCTTGTTCCTGATGACATTATGATACTCCTTTCCTGCTAATAGGTAGCGAGGCCTCCACCCCCCACCCCCACCCCGCGTGGCCCAGCGCCTGCGGGCACCCTTGGCCTCGTCTTGGAGCCGCCCCGCACCCCCCCGCCGCGTGTACGCGCCGCCCCTGGCCGCCCCTTGTTGCACTCACTGCGGTGGGCCTTGTCCGAGGGGTCTCGCCGTAGGACGACCCGCCGCTTGCTGGCCGCGCCGCGGGCACCTGCGGCAGGAAGACAGTGAGGACGGTCAACACACACTCACACGCATGCGCCACCAACTCACACATTTCTGCGAGAGGGGTGACTATCAGTGCCACGCAGCGCAAAATGAACGGAGGCAAACTCACCGAACATGGGATCCGAGTCGACGTCGTGGATGACAATCTTGATGGCCTCGCCGTCGGTGACGGATGTCTGCCGCCGCATTCGCTCCGCGTCCCCGGCGTCCTCCATCGCCGGGGGCGCGCGGTGCGAGTGCCCGCCCGCGTGCCCGCCCGCGTGCCCCACCGAGTGCCCCACCGGGTGCCCAACGGGGTGCCCACCCGCGTGCCCGACCGGGGGCCCGGGGCCACCCATGCCCGGCACCAAAGGACCCCCCAAGGGAGCGTCTCCGCCGCCCGCCTTGGCCGCCCGTATCTTGTTAATGTCAGGCCTGGAACACGAAACAGCGTCAAGCGCCTGGGGGCTCGCGGCCGCCACACCACCTGCAGGCCAAGACCGCCAAGGCCGCGGTCCACGACTCACAGCTGAGATCCGCGGCGCCGCGTCCGCCGCTCCTCCTCCGGGGCACCGTCCGCCACGTCCAGCACGGCCACTGCAAAGACATGAGAACAACTTGTAGCGTCGCAGAGTAAAGTAGGAGGTGCTTCTCAAAGGCGGGGACTTACCTGAGGGGTCTTCGGGCTTCCTGAAGGAGGACCGCCGTCCGGACGGGTCCGACGGGCCGCCCCCGCCAGACCCACCCCTGGCCGCCGCCTGGATGGCCGCCGCCATGGCCTGCGGCGACAGCGCGCCTCCCGCCTGGTACACGTCGTACGCCGAGGCGCGGCGGGGCAGCTGCGCCGGCAGCCCCAGGCCCACGTCGGCAGCCGCCCCCGGCACACCGGCCGCGGCGCCGCCCGCCTTGATCTCGTCGTCGTACGAGTGCTGCTTCTGCACCCGGGAGCGCCGCCGCCCCCCGGCCCCGGCGTGCGAGGCCCTGCGCCGCCACTCCTCGCCGGGGTCACCCTCGTCCCCTGCAAGAGGCGGCCCACAATTATTTTACTCGATTTCATCTCCTCCTCAAATTTGATAAGATTTACCGATCATGATGGTACCACATTATGTGCCCCTTCAAACGACAGCCAACCAAAACTACAGACGTGTGGTTTAAGTTCCAGTGTGGGGTACGTCCCCGCTCTACCTGATTCGCTGCGACCCTCACCTGGGTTCTGCGGGGACGCGGCCCGCGAGCCTCCGCCGGGCGAGACGCCACGTTTGCTGTGCCGCCAGTCCGGGTCCCAGTCGTTGCGCCGCTCGCTCGCCACCTGCAGCACCACACGGAGGCCCTCATCAGCACCGCCTCACCTCACTCGAGACGCCGCCCCAAAACTTGGATGATTGAGATCGACGCGCCGAGAGGCGAGGCCAGGGCGGCCCGGACCCACACGAGCGTGAGACATCACCGCAAACTTAACCATCAGCCGGGAGTTCGCTAATCCGTCCGATTGGTTCCGCTCCCCTGATGCTGACGTCACTAGCCAACCAATCACGGCCTGTTTCCCCCGACGCTCGCCGTGGCCCTCACACGGCTTGCGGGACAGACGCAAAGCTGACGGCGCGGGGTTTACGTGGGCCTAACGACGACACGCGCCACACAGCCCTACGCAGCCTAGGCCCGGCCTGACGTGGCGTAGCCTGGCGTAGCGCGGAGTAGCGTTGCGTTACAGGGCTCTCGGCTCTTGGCCACCAAGGCCCCCGCCAGGCTGCCGCCAGACCGCCAAGGACCCCGTGGACAGCACGGCGTCGTCATGCCTCAGCAACACGGGCTGGGCCGGGCCGGCCCCGGCCACCGTTTGCGGAAGTCTTGCCACATAAGCAGGCAAAAATTCCCTCGGGGTACCAGTGTACCAGGATGTCAATATCAGCTTGCCTTGAGGGCAATATCTGGGCTTTGCTCTCGGGAAGTTGAAGAAACCACTCCCCCAGGCAGACAAACACCGCGACAAGACAGGAGGACGCACTCCACGTCCACGGCCAAGACCACCGCCCACGTCACCAGCTCCAGCACCTGTCTGCAAGAGTCCGGGCCCGAAGGCGCGGCCTCGGCCGTGTCGCATCCCCCCCCCCCAGCAAAAGGAAAGGCAGAAAAACATTTCATGAAAAAGGGATCTTTTCGCTGAAAGGAGAGAGGGCGCAGCAGCAATCTCTCTGCAGCAGGGACGCAAAGAAAAGTTTATGCCGTCGTGGACGCGGACCGGACGGACTCTGCGGACGCGGCTCGTCTCGCTTCGGCGAGCAGCCCGTGATAGTAGTTACAGGCGAATCCCTAACTCGGTTGCCTCGACAACTCTCTCGGCTCTCCTGGCCTTTTGACCTTCGCCAGCTGGACCGTGGCAACTGGATGGCTGACCCTCCTCTCGGCCTTGGCCTCGGCCTTGGCCTCGGCCGCAGCGCAGCCCCCGCACAAAATCAGTGCCGTTGGCACAGCGGGGGAAGAAACATTACCGCTGAATCACACTCACGTGGCTCTTGACCTTCTCCAGCTCCTTGAGGGAGGCGGGCGACACGTCCGAGTGGCGGCGCAGCTCCGGGGAGCGCGGCGGCGCGAGGCCTGCGCCCAGCCCGCCCGCGCCCCCCCCCGCGGCCCCGGCGCCTCCCGGACTCAGCCCGCCGCTGCCGCCCAGCTTGACGTCGCTGTGGCGGCGCTGCAGGGACTCGCACACGGGCAGCTCCAAGGACGTCTCCGTCGAGTCCTGGGCCGCCACCTGGGCGCGCGACTGCAGCTTGCGGCGGCAGATGGAGCAGCGCCAGGCCTGCAACAAAACGACGGCCGCACGGCGCGATGAGCGCGATGAGCACCACAGGGCTGCCTCCCTGCCTGCAGGCGTGCTGCACTGAAAAACCAAACGTGGTCTAGACCGCACCAACTGGTGTGGTCAAATGGGTGTCATTTTGACCGCATCAGTTGGTGTGGTTTAGACCACGTTTGACCACGTTTGGTGCGGTCTAGACCACACCAAACGTGGTCAAACGTGGTCTAGACCGCACCAAACGTGGTCAAACGTGGTCTAGACCGCACCAAACGTGGTCAAACGTGGTCTAGACCGCACCAAACGTGGCCAAACGTGGTCTAGGCCACACCAACTGATGCGGTCAAAATGGCACCTATCTGACCACACCAATGGTGCGGTCTGGACCACGTTTGGTTTTTCAGTGTGGAGGCGTGCTGGGGGCGTGCTGGAGGCGTGCTGGAGGCGAGGCACGAGCGGGCACGAGGGGCCGCCCCCCGCGCGCCGCGCTTAACGGGACAACTTGGACCATTGCTGTCGAGGGGGTAACGACTGGTAAATTTCGTGTCAGCCGGATTACGGACTACCCCGGATTACCCCGGATTACCCCCAAATTACCTCCGGATTACCATAAAAAAATTCATAGATTACCTTTGGATTTAGCAGGATTACCCCACCCCGGATTACCTCAAAATTTTCCCGGATTACCTCAAATTTGGGTTACCTGGATTACGGATTACCAATCTGGTGTCGGCCGGATTCCCGAAGTCGTTACCCCCTCCATTGCTGTTCTCTATTGCGCGGACCTGGACGGGGAGGGAGGGACGGTGGGGCTCTGGAAACAGAATCGAGAGGGGCAGGTTGGGAGCGGGGTGGGACACCGTTTGCCTGGATGTAGTCCTGCCGCGTCAGTCTAAATATTTGATATTTTTAACGAGGGCTCTTCGTTTTCAGGCTGCGCCTCACTGGACCGTCAGCAACGCAGCCACTGGGGAGGCACGGCACGGCACGGCACCGGACAGCACGGCACGGCACGGCATGGCACGGCACGGCACGGCATGGCACGGCACGGCACAGCACAGCACGGCACAGCACGGCACAGCAGCACCATCCGCAGGCCTCAGCCTCCACTGTGTGCCGCACAGATTATGGAAATCTCGTTCTACCCTCGCGGCCCTGGGGGTGGAACGGTGGGACGGTGGAATGAGCGGTTGGGGGTGCGCTGGTGAAAATTGACGTGGATTTCGGGACCTGGGAGGGCTGCCACAAGGCGGACTGGCACAAAGAGGGCAGCAGGATGGGAACGGGTGAGAAGAAAGAGAGAGAGAAAGAGAGAGAGAGAGAAAGAGAGAGAGAGAGAGAGAGAGAGAGAGAGAGAGAGAGAGAGAGAGAGAGAGAGAGAGAGGTGAAGGGGGGACAAAGACGTCGAGTAGGGACGGCAGGGACTGGCAGGACACGCCGCCGAGTGAGGGAAGTTTGCGGGGCTCGAGGACGCCAGCTGGGTGGGCATGAGCCACCCATATCACGGCCTGCTTCTCTCGTCGCTCTGTCTCTCTTTCAAGGAACACACACACACACACACACACACACACACACACACACACACACACACACACATCGTCACGAGCACTGAGCCCAAGCGTGAGACAAGAAAGAAAGCGAGCGGTCGTCCTTCCTTCCGAACACGTGGAAGTGCGTCGCCAGGGCCGGGCCAGGGCCGATTCGAGGCAGCGCGCGCGAGCCCCTGGCGGGTCGCAGGGCGTGCTAAGGACGTCACGGGAAGAGCAGCTCGGGCAGCCCCCGCAGCCCCGCCTCGGCGGTGCCTAGGGGGCGCCATGGCGGCGCGCGGCGCGTGGGTTCGAGGAGGGCTTTGCGGGGCTTTGCCGGGGCGCTGGCGCGGTGGCGGTCGGGCGACGGACAGGCTCGGCAGGGTCGGGTGCCAGCGCCAGCACAGCGCCAGCACAGCGGCACGGAGAGATTATAACCGTTGGTTGCCGAAGGCTTCCAATTCACCCAGCGCCCCGACCACCACAAAGGCATCTGAGACGCAGGGCGTCGTCGTCGACCCACCTCCACTGAGCGAAAATGACACCACGCGCCGGCAGCAAGGCCAAGGCGGCAAGGGCGGCAAGGGCGGGAAGGGCAAGGGCGAGGTGTGTACTCACGTCGTCAGCGAGGTCCTCCTGCTTGGTGTACGACGCGCAGTCCTCGCACACCTTGAAGTGGCACTCGCCGCACACTCGGATCACGTCCTCGGGCTTGAGGCTCTTGAGGCACACGCGGCACGCCCCGGTGCGGCACGGCGGCTTCCCGGGTTCTTTCCTGCAACAGGCATGGCGTCATGAGGAACACACGCGCACACACCACACACACACGAACGCGCACAAACACGCGCGCGTAACAAGAATACAGTACCCGGCGTGGCATGCAAATATTGCCCCTCCGTTCGTGTTCCCCAGCGTCGATTCGAGGGGCGGGTAAATACGGCGAGCAACCGGATCCGGGAAGAAAAGCAAAGTCCGTGTCCGGAGAGGACGACGCGGACGCGACGCAACAAGTCCGGTGGCGCCTCGCCTCGCCTTGCCTCGCCTTGCCTCGCGGTCCCCGAGCCCTCCGGCCCCGGCTGGAGGGCAGGCGGAGAGCAGGCAGTCGTCGGCAAGCAGCGGCAGTGTAGCGCATCGCTAGCCGTCTGTCCACAGCGAACCTTGTTTTCCAGTGCCTGCACCCCGCCGCCAGAGAGACTGAGAGGCTGCCCTGTAATGACGCCACAGTGGCTCCGTGGCGCGGCGTGGCGCGGCGTGGCGTGCCCCGCTCACCCCCGAGACCCCTTCTTTCGGTTCGTTCCGCGCGGCGACGCGGCGGGTTTCCACCGCCTTCCTGGCCATTTCCGCCCCGTCGATCGCGGGGACTCGATTTGCAGCTCGGAGCCTTCCGCAGTCCACAGGCGGTTCGCCACGGCCTACGGACTTCCTGCGAGGTAGACCAGCCCGCCGCGCGTGGCAGCCGTGCTGTGCTGCCTACCCTCGAGTTCGCAGGCGCTCTGGGCCACCAGAGAGGCACCAGGTCACCCTACGCTCTAATCACCGATGGGGGCCGGGCCAACGGAGAGATCTTTGTGGCCCGCCATTATAGATCGCCCAGGTAGGTAGCCCCCAGCCTGGGCACCTCGAGTGCAGGCATCACCGGCAAGTACCGGCGCCCTTAGGGCAAACTCTGCACGTCTGTCTTGTATCTTTCGGGAAATGGCCGCACGAGGTGCGGGTTTTCCGGGCTCCTTCGAAGAGGGCGGGTAAGACCCATTTAGAACCATTGGGGGAAAGAACGTGTCCAGGGCGTCCACCATACGGCCCTCGCCTCTGCGCACAAAGGGGGCTGCCGGGTGTAATGGGCGTCCGATAATGTCAACCCTACCTGTCATCTGTGTCTTTTTGGGCGGAACAGCCCGGTCGCCCACGCCCTGGCCCGCCGGCCGTCCTCGTCGGTGGTAATATTGCCCGTGACAAGGTGTGGCACTCGTTCGCGCCAGTGTACGCGTGGGTTGCTCAGCGACGACCCGTCACGTGCTGGTAATCACCGACATGGCGGGGCGGGCCCGAAAGGCAGACGATCATTTGTGCCCAGCCATTAATCGCAATCGCAACGCCGCGCGAGTAGGCTAGCCCGCCGCGCGTGGCAGCCGTGCTGTGCTGCCTACCCTCGAGTTCACAGGCGCTCTGGGCCCCCAGAGAGGCCGCCCGCGAGGTAGGCTAGCCCGCCGCGCGTGGCAGCCGCGCTGTGCTAGTTCGCAGGCGCTCCACCGGCACAGTGCGCCAGGCGACCAGTTTAAGCGACACAACTTCGTGCACGCTCTGTCTAGCTGTGTATCTTTTCGGGAAATGGCCGTCACGCAGGGTGCGCGTGGTTTCCGGGCTGTCCTTCGAAGAGGGGACGGGTAAAAGACCTATTGTGTTGAAATGAACGTGTCCAGCGGCACGTCCACCATGACGGGTCCTCTCGCCCTCTGCCGCACAGTGGAGGCTCGCGGGTGTAAATGAGCGGTCCGCAGTAATGTAATACCCTCAGCCTGTCATCTGTGTCATTTTTTGTGCGGACAGCAGCCCGGTCGCGCCACCGCCCGTCGGCCCGCCGGCCCGTCCTCGTCGGTGGTGGAATATTGCCCGTGACAGTGAGGGTGCTGTCGGCACTCGTTCCTGCGCCAGTGTATCGCGTGGTGTTGCTCAGCGCAGCGCAGCCCAGCGCAGCCCAGCGCAGCGCAAAGCAGCGCAGCCCAAAGCAGCGCAGTGCAGCCCAAAGCAGCCCAGCGCAGCCCAGCGCAGCCCAAAGCAGCGCAGCCCAGCGCAGCCCAGCGCAGCCCAGCGCAGCCCAGCGCAGCGCAGCCCAAAGCAGCACAGCGCAGCGCAGCCCAAAGCAGCACAGCGCAGCGCAGCCCAAAGCAGCACAGCGCAGCGCAGCTTAGCCCAAAGCAGCCCAAAGCAGCCCAGCGCAGCCCAAAGCAGCCCAAAGCAGCCCAGCGCAGCCCAGCGCAGCCCAGCGCAGCCCAGCGCAGCCCAGCGCAGCCCAGCGCAGCCCAAAGCAGCCCAGCGCAGCCCAGCGCAGCCCAGCACAGCGCAGCGCAGCTTAGCCCAAAGCAGCCCAGCGCAGCCCAGCGCAGCGCAGCCCAAAGCAGCGCAGGGCCAGGGGAAAGGGACAACCACGCGACAGCGAAAAGCACACATAAAAAGTGTGCCGCTCATTGTGGAATCAGGAGGAGCTCCCCAAGCAGGCGAAGCAGGGCGCCTCGCCGACGAATATGGCCGGGCCCTGGAAGCCATCCATCCCGAGGCCCAGGCGTCCCCTGCCGCCGCCGCTGCCGTCGCTGCCGTCGCCAGCCACAAGCGATGCCGGCGCCAAGTGGAAAACGAAATGAGTTGCCGCTTCGTGCCTGGAACGGGGAAGTGGATAGCGCGGCCTTGTCTCGCCTCTCGCCCCGCTTCACTCTTTGAAAAGTTGGTTGTTGTCGCGGCTGCCCCTCTGCCTCCCTCCACCAGCCTCCACCAGCCTCCACCAGCCTCCACCAGCCTCCACCAGCCTCCACCAGCCTCCACCAGCCTCCACCAGCCTCCACCAGCCTCCACCAGCCTCCACCAGCCTCCACCAGCCTCCACCAGCCTCCACCAGCCTCCACCAGCCTCCACCAGCCTCCACCACCTCCACGCCTCCACCAGCCTCCACCAGCCTCCACCAGCCTCCACCAGCCTCCACCAGCCTCCACCAGCCTCCGCCAGCCTCCACCAGCCTCCACCAGCCTCCACCAGCCTCCACCAGCCTCCACCAGCCTCCGCCAGCCTCCATGCCGGGCACAAAGCACGCGCTCTCGGACCGCGGCCGGGCGAGGCCGGGCGAGGCGCCATGGAATAATTGTTTTATATTCGCCGCAGCCCACATGGGCCAGGCGTGCGCGGCGTGCGCGGGGATCTCTTTGTCCGGCGCCGGGCCTCGGCCGTGACCAGCACTCCGAGGCATGCGGAGGCACGCCGAGGCCTGGGCTGCAATGCAGTGCAGCACCGGCCGCCGCGCCGTGATCCAATGAAGGGAGCCGGCCCGATAAAGCAGCCAGAATAAGAAAAAGCAAAAATAATACAGCGCTTTTCCGTCGTCGCCCTTTTGGCGTTGGCGGGCGTCTAAAGCTGTTTCACTAAAAGCCTGCCGCGCTGCCGCGCCACCCAGGCCTTGGTGACGTCGCCCAGGCTGCCGGGGCCACTTGCAGCCGCCCCCCGCCCCGTCACCCGGTGAGTGGGTCTGTTCAAACCTTACCCGACACAGAACCCCCGGCTCCTGCCGTCAACAGCGGAGGGCGTTTAAAAATAACCGTCGGGGCTCCGGCAGTGCGGCGTCAGCGCGACACCCACTGGCGGCGTCCTCGCGGGCAACAACAACCACGCCCTGTGACGCCCCTCCCCGCCCCTCCCCGCCCCTCCCCGCCCCTCCCCGCCGGAGGTCGGCTACGCCACGGCTACGCCACGGCTACGGCACGACTACGCCCTGGACGCGGTGGGGTTGGCGGCCGGCCCGGCGGTGGCACTGCGGGCTGTAGAACGAGAACACACACACGGGTCGACTAACCAGGCCGACGCACGGGCGGCCGGCGGACGCACGGGCGGCCCCGGCCCGGCCGCTCCGTTACGCCAAAGTGAGTGAATACCTGGCTGACCCGTGGAGCCCCCACAGTGCCCCGCAGGCACTCGCGCACCCTGGTGGTGCGCCGCGGTGCGCCGCCCTAGCCGCCCTAGCGGCTCGCCCTGGTGGCGGCCCCAAGCCCCACCCACCACACGCCTCACCTGTTGGCGGGAAGGGCCCGACATCGCGTTTGCTCGGTCGCCCCGCTCCGCTGATAGTGAATAGCTGAATAGTGGAGAGGCCCAGAGTGAAGCCGGGCAAGTCCTTTCGCAAAGCGGGCCGCGCGTTCCAAGCCGCGGCGTTAGGATAAAAATGGGTCAAAGGTACCCCCACTGTTGGTCACCCGGGATGCGTAGTTGTGGGTGATCCCCATTGGGTACCGATGACGAATTCACTGGTAAAACAAAGGCATAAAAATTACGCCCTTTAGGGCATAAATACGCTTTTATGCCCTTGCAAGGGCATAAATCGTTTTACGCCCTCGGGAAGGGCGTAAATGGTATGGGAAATTAAAGCAAAATTTTAATGCCCTTCCCAAAGGCATAACGATTTATGCCCTAAGGGCATAATTTTAATGCCTTTGTTTCACCAGTGTTGTATTGTGATTGGTGCGAGTCAGCTTGGCCGAATAGAGGGAGGAATTAATTAGTCGCGCCGAGGCTTCGTCGCCTCGGACAGCGCGAGGGGCCCGGTCAGAAGAGTTTCATCGCTTGACCGGTTCACCACCTTTTCCCCTTTTGGCCCAACTGCTCGCAGCCGGACTACTCTCTGGTAATTAGCATACGGGACTTAGAATAGTTTCGTCCTACTATTAACGGACTTAGAACAGCCCGGCATTGTGCCATACCTCGCGAACTATTATCTGTAACCTGTGCCTAGGTGAGTAAGCCTGAAGATCCTGTCTGACGCGAGTACCTAAATTCTGCCCAACTAGATCATAAAAATATATTGACAACCAATAGCATTTGATTAACCCTTTACTCCTGAGACCACACAGGGTGCCTTTCCCCTTTGAAAAAACCCAGAGAGAAACTAGAGAATCGAGACACAAGAACACCAAAAGAACACACCTAAAAACCCGAGCATAACGGCGGGGTGCGCGTTGGGTTGCCTACTCCGCAGGCGCCGCTGCGCCGCTGCGCCGCTCCCGGTTCGCTGGAGTGCCGAAGAGGCTGCCTGCACGGCGGGCGCGTCTCGAGCGCGATGCCCTCATTAAGGGATTTCCCCCAGCAAAGCGGCTCAAAAGGGCGACTCCGGCGACGACAGCGGCGCAGAAGCACTACCTCGTTGATTCCAGCAGTAGGTTGACGTCAGTGGCACTGTACCATCACTCTCAGCATCTCTATGGACTTTTTTTCCAATATGTCTATAGTAAAAAAAAATTTTACTGTAGTCACAGTAAAATTTACGATTACCCGTAGTAAAAAATACAGCAAACTAACTGAAAAACCTTTTTTTGACTTTATCTTCTGTAAAGCACAGTAAAAACCTACAGAGAAAAATAACTGTGTGAATGCCGTAAACATTTTTCATGAATATAGTATTTTTTACTGTAGATTATGGGAAAAGTAATGTGGTACTTAGTGAAATTACACTGCGTGTACCACGGTAAAAGATTAATGAGTGAATTTAAGTGGCCCAAATGGGCATTGATTTGCAGCAATTGATTTGAATTGACAAGGCGAACAAAAAATGTCAATGCATGACATAGGTTTGGATGGGATATAAAGAAGTTATTGAACCCATTTTAGCACTATCGAATTTCCCAAACAATTTCAAAATATTTTTCTGTAGACTTACAGACTAACCCAGGCTAAAAAAACCATGGTCGTCATGGTGAATTTCCATGGCCATAGGGCTGTTCCCCCTGGTGGAAGTTGCCATCCCCATGGTTTAACCGGCTTCCCCCTGGTGGAGGTCGGACCATGGGGAGAACCACCATGGTGCGGCGTTCTAGACCATGGTAAAGGTCTTTCCCCTGGTGCTGGCCACCATGGTGGCGCTCGCACCATGGGGAATGTCGCCCTCCTCGTGCGTTGAAGTCTCTAGAGTTTATTCAGAAATTTTCCGTAACTTTTATGTATTTCGAGATAGAGTGACGCCGACAGCACCATCGTGCGTAGCATCGAAATTTTTATCGGTGACCAAGGTGCCTGATGCTCGCAAGGTATAAGCTAGACACGTCCTTCATTCCCCATGAGGCAGTGCACCATGGTGCAGCCGCCCCCATGGTGCTCGCATCCCCATGGTGCACGCATCCCCATGGGTCGCATCCCCATGGCTGCCCTCCCCATGGTCCTGAACACCAGGGGGATTTTTCCATGGGCAAAATCTTGTGACCATGGTGAATTACGGATCACCATGGTCAGCCATCCCCATGGCCCAGCTCATGGTTTTTTTAGCCTGGGAACTTTTCTGTGCATCACAAAGAAATTTTTACTGTTGTTGTAGAATAGTTTTACTGTATGCACAGACAATATATTCTGTTGTCATTGACATTTTTTTTCGTACTGTCCATTGATATTAAATTACTATTGCTGTAGAAAATATTTGTCTGTAATACTGTATTTTCCTTCATGAAATTATCTGCAGCTCACAGAGATTTTTTTCAGCAAAATACCGTGATTTTTTACTATTATTATAGTTACGCTCTAAAATCACTAAGCCACAGAAAAAAAAATTCATAAGAATAAAAAGTCTATAGAAGACTGGTACAGCTGCAGAGGGAGGATTCCATGGCAGGAAACTAGCGCGGCGACTCCAGTAGGGCGCTCCAGTAAGGCGATCCAGCGGCACGCGGCCACGTGGCCCGGACGTGACGCCCGTTAGTTATTCCTGCAGCGTTCTCCGCGGGATAAAAGAGCGGCCGCTTAAGGCGGGACCCGGGCTATTGTTAAAGGTTTCCGATCCGGCTAAAATTTTGTACACCGGTTCGGGACGCATAAAGGAACCTCCCTTTAAATTTTTTTGGGGCTGGTTCAATTTTGAACGAAGTTATTGAACATTCAAAAACTCAATCTTATTTCAGTTCGATCTCAAAAAGTACGAGTCCAAGAGACAATTGCGTTGCAGAATCGTAAAGAGGACGGCGAGATCTAGTGAAATATGTATGCGCGAAGTTCGTGAGATAATATTTAGGCATTGATATAGGTGTTTAAAGTTGATCAATTTTCGGCCAATGTTCACTGAGTTATTTTGCAGACAGCGGATCAGTTTCATGAATCGCCATATACATATTTCACTAGGCCCTGATGTCCCCCTTTAATATTCTGTAAGCCTTTTTACCCTACGACTGATGGTTCTTGAGATCGAACTGAAATAAAAAGACCCTGTTTCGGCTCATTCTCTTCGTTTTTAAGTTGGCGGTCGACTGGCGGGGCTCTGGACGGTGGCGCAGTGGCAGGTATCGGAACTCTGTGCAGGCCAGGCGGTGCGGCGCGACACATTTTTGACTGACAGCTGACCTGCAGCCCGGGGATTGTCTTCGCCGCCTCCCCCTCCCCCGCTCCCCCCCCGGTAAGCCGGAGCTGCAGACGAGGACCCGGAGCGCGCCCGGCAGGCCGCCGGGCCCCCTCGGACTCTGATCCAGCCAGTCCCCCATCGAGCTCCTCACGACTTGAACGCGTCGCGCTGGCCAGAATTTGGCGAAAAGGGTGGCGTAAGAGGAAAAGGGGGGATACGTTTCATCCACGATGCCCGATGGGAGAGTCTGAAGGTCGTAGGAGAAATTTTTTCTCCGATTACAATCCGTTGTTTGACTGGTGTCAAAATGATCGTGAAAGAAAAGGAAACTGTTGGTACCCAGCCGCCACAACTTAGAAGTCTCATTCAAATTTTAAATTTGGAAACTGGAGCGCGTGGGACTCCAGGGCCAGCCGCGCGCCTCGCTCTTCGGCCACTGCTTCCCCCTCCATGCCCGCCTCGGCCGTCTCGCTTGCACTGCACGGGTGAGACAGAGATGGACAATGACATCTGTCTGGAGCGCACGGCGAGGCCCGGGCCGCACCGGCCGCGCCGCTCTGTCTGGCCATCGACACTGTCAAAACGCACCGCGCTGTCCGTCACTGCCACAAAAGCACGGCAGGTATAGGGCTTTCCACCCAGAACTAGGACCCTTTTATTTTTTGGAAGTCCTGACTGTGGTGCCATCTCTCGGGAAAGTGCTACATTACCAGGACGAAAATGGCAAGGAGTATTTGCAAAAGGAGACTCCCGTCAAAACACTTTTTAAGTTCCTTTAGCCGTCGCGGGGGAACGGCCACCGGGGGCCCGCCTTAACACTAAAACAGGATCAGGCCGCGGCGTGGGTGCGCTGCTGCACTGCGAGTTCGCCGTGGCGGTGCGGCCCCTTTGCGCAGCACCCCGCAGCACCACACAGCACCGCGCTATCGACGCGCCGCGGGCGGCGGGGCCACAGGTGTGGTTATCACAGGTGTGTGTTGCGTCCCGCGGGAGGGCGCGCTGCCTGCCTGCCTGCCAGGCCCGGCCCCCGACGCACCAAGGAAGGACCAAAAAAGGGGAAAAGGGGTAGCAGCGGGTCAGAGAGGGGCGGGGGGGGGCGGGGCGGGGCGGGGCGGGGCGGGGCGGGGCGGGGGGGGGCGGGGCGGGGGGGGTTCCAGGTGCCGTCTGGCCGTCCCGGGCCGTCCGCCTGCCTATCCAGTATCCCGCCTTATCGATCGGACACAACGCCGCTCCCCCGGTCCCGCCCGGCCCAGAGGGCCCTTCGCGGCCCTACGCGGCCCTGCCCGGCCCTGTGCTGCGCGGCCCTGCGTGGCCCTGCGTGGCCCTGCGTGGCCCTGCGTGGCCCTGCGTGGCCCCGCGCTGCCCTTCGTGGCCCTTCGCGGCCCTGCCCTACGCTGCCCTGCCCGGCCCTGTCCTGCGCAGCCCTGCGCTGCTCTGCGCGGCCCTACGCGGCCCTGCCCGCCCCTACGCGGCCCTACGCGGCCCTTCGCGGCCCTTCGCGGCCCTGCCCTACGCTGCCCTGCCCGGCCCTGTCCTGCGCGGCCCTGCGCGGCTCTGCGCGGCTCTGCGCGGCTCTGCGCGGCTCTGCGCGGCTCTGCGCGGCTCTGCGCGGCTCTGCGCGGCCCTGCGTGACCCTGCGCGGCCCTACGCGGCCCTTCGCGGCCCTACGCGGCCCTGCGCCGCCCTACGCGGCCCTGCGCTGCCCTGCAGGGCTCTACGCGGCCCTCTCCGGCCCTCCGCGTCCCTTCCGCCGCCTGTTCGGTGATCACTCGCCGTCTCTCCCACGGTTCGCATCAACGCCACTTTGGCACCACCCCGGTCCCATTTGAATGTTTCATCGCAGCCACCCTCCTCATATTTTCCAGGTCCAACCCTCCCAGCGTCAGGCGGTTGCGCCTCCCAGGCGTCGAGCGCCTCACCGCGCGCCCTCGAGGGGCGTCTCGCAAGGGTTGGGAAGCTTGGGGCAGGGCTGGCTGTGGGGCTGGCTGGGGCAGGGCTGGCTGGGGCAGGGCTGGGGCAGGGCTGGCTGTGGGGCTGGCTGGAGCCCTGCAAGCCACCCCCAGCGGCGTCACAGCCGGGAAGCCCCAGTGGCCCCAGCCCCAGCGCCTCTGTAATTGCCAAAACGAGGTAGCCGGGCTGGGCTGACAGCAGGGCAAATGCGGTTAGTCGCTCTAACTAAAATTTAAGTCGGTTTCGAGACCGCTTTTGTCTGACTACACACCGCGCTTTGTTGGAAGCAGCACAACGCCTAGCCAGCTTGTCAAGCACAGCGGAAAGATTTTTGGCGTCTGACTTGGCTCAGACGACGGGCCCGTCTCTGCAGCACAAAACACGGCGGGGCTTCGCGCTACGCACACCATCGCCCCATTATGGGGTATTAGAGCAGTCATCTCAGCAGCGCCAA
>NW_023144632.1:4571586-4606935 GCF_012932325.1 Thrips palmi | reverse complement strand
CCCCTGGTGGGGGCCCCCAAGCCCCACCCACCACACGCCTCACCTGTTGGCGGGAAGGGCCCGACATCGCGTTTGCTCGGTCGCCTCGCTCCGCTGATAGTGAATAGCTGAATAGTGGAGAGGCCCAGAGTGAAGCCGGGCAAGTCCTTTCGCAAAGCGGGCCGCGCGCGAGGGGGTATGCGCTCTCTAAACCTGTGTACCGACTATTACGCTATTACGCTCTATTACGCCACAAATTAATCGCAATTTAGCTAAAAACGGCCTAAAACACACCAAAATTGATAAAATTTTGACAATTTCGGCTATTACGCGACTATTACGCGTATTATTACGCCAGCTATTACAGATAGAGTGAACCGACTATTACGCGAGTGCATACCCCCTCGGCCGCGCGTTCCAAGCCGCGGCGTTTGGATAAAAATGGGTCAAAGGTACCCCCACTGTTGGTCACCCGGGATGCGTAGTTGTGGGTGATCCCCATTGGGTACCGATGACGAATTCACTGGTAAAACAAAGGCATAAAAATTACGCCCTTTAGGGCATAAATACGCTTTTATGCCCTTGCAAGGGCATAAATCGTTTTACGCCCTCGGGAAGGGCGTAAATGGTATAGGAATTACAAGCAAAATTTTAATGCCCTTCCCAAAGGCATAACGATTTATGCCCTAAGGGCATAATTTAAATGCCTTTGTTTCACCAGTGTTGTATTGTGATTGGTGCGAGTCAGCTTGGCCGAATAGAGGGAGGAATTAATTAGTCGCGCCGAGGCTTCGTCGCCTCGGACAGCGCGACGGGCCGGTCAGAAGAGTTTCATCGCTTGACCGGTTCACCACCTCTTCCCTTTTGGCCCAACTGCTCGCAGCCGGACTACTCTCTGGTAATTAGCATACGGGACTTAGAATAGTTTCGTCCTACTATTAACGGACTTAGAACAGCCCGGCATTGTGCCATACCTCGCGAACTATTATCTGTAACCTGTGCCTAGGTGAGTAAGCCTGAAGATCCTGTCTGACGCGAGTACCTAAATTCTGACCAACTAGATCATAATAAATATATTGACAACCAATAGCATTTGATTAACCCTTTACTCCTGAGACCACACAGGGTGCCTTTACCCTTGACAAACCCAAGAGAGAACTAGAGAATCGAGACACAAGAACACCAAAAGAACACACCTAAAAACCCGAGCATAACGGCGGGGTGCGCGTTGGGTTGCCTACTCCGCAGGCGCCGCTGCGCCGCTGCGCCGCTGCGCCGCTGCGCCGCTGCGCCGCTGCGCCGCTCCCGGTTCGCTGGAGTGCCGAAGAGGCTGCCTGCACGGCGGGCGCGTCTCGAGCGCGATGCCTTCATTAAGGGACTTCCCCAGCAAAGCGGCTCAAAAGGGCGACTCCGGCGACGACAGCGGCGCAGAAGCACTACCTCGTTGATTCCAGCAGTAGGTTGACGTCAGTGGCACTAGCTATATCAAGTTAAGGAAAGAGAGGGTTTTGAGCCAGCGCTGGCGCTGGCGCTGGAAGGTGAGGGGCAGGGAGGCGGTCGCGCTCAAGCTGGCTTAAGCCAGACGCAGCGATACCCCTCCCTGCCCCTCACCTTCCAGCGCCAGCGCCAGCGCTGGCTCAAAACCTTCTCCTTTCTTAACTTGATATAGCTACTGTACCACACTCTCAGCATCTCTATGGACTTTTTTTCCAATATGTCTATAGTAAAAAGAAATTTACTGTAGTCACAGTGAAATTTACGATTAGCCGTAGTAAAAATATACAGCAAACTAACTGAAAACCTTTTATTGACTTTATCTTCTGTAAAGCACAGTAAAAACCTACAGAGAAAAATAACTGTGTGAATGCCGTAAACATTTTTCATGAATATAGTATTTTTTACTGTAGATTATGGGAAAAGTAATGTGGTACTTATAGTGAAATTACACTGCGTGTACCACGGTAAAAGATTAATGAGTGAATTTAAGTGGCCCAACACTAGGGTAAATCCACTCTGAAATTCCAGAGTGTATGTCTGAGTTTTAGAGTTTCATTTAGAGTTCCAGAGTTCCTGTCAGAGTTACAGAGTTCATGCCAGAGTTGCAGAGTTCCTTTCAGAGTTTTAGAGTTAACTTAGAGTTTGAGAATTAACTCAGAGTTCCAGAGTTTGTACTCTTCAGAGTTTCTGAATCCTTTTCTGAGTTTCAGAGTTCCATCCAGAGTCTGAAAAGCTGTTCAGAGTTGCAGAGTCGTGCTTGAAGGTTTAGAGTCTGAGTTTGAGTTTCAGAGTGGTGTTCAAATTGACAAGGCTCTAAATCGAAAAGTTACATGAATTTTCGATTGAAATTTTATATGCAGCATCTACACACAAATTTAGTAGGGCCATTTTAATTTTATTAAAATTGGAAACCTTTTTTCTGCTATCTCGTGAACCGTTGGTAGTAGCACAAAATGGATCGCGGATTCGGATCGAACTCGGTTCCACGACCCCTATAACATTGTCATGATTTTGAAATAACATGTTGGATTGGAGATAATGACACTTTTAAGTTGACTCTGAACCTCTGGAACTCTCATTATTCCTGTCTAAAACTCTGATTATGTCACTCTGAAACTCCGAATGGCACTCTGGAACTCTAACTCTGAGGTGCGCGAGTTTTTAGACTAACTTTCTCAGAGTTGCTGGTCCAGAGTTAGTAAACTCTGAAATGTCAGAGTGGGATAACTCTGGGAGTTTTCAGAGTGGATTTACCCTAGTGAAATGGGCATTGATTTGCAGCAATTGATTTGAATTGACAAGGCGAACAAAAAATGTCAATGCATGACATAGGTTTGGATGGGATATAAAGAAGTTATTGAACCCATTTTAGCACTATCGAATTTCCCAAACAATTTCAAAATATTTTTCTGTAGACTTACAGACTAACTTTTCTGTGCATCACAAAGAATTTTCACTGTTGTTGTAGAATAGTTTTACTGTATGCACAGACAATATATTCTGTTGTCATTGACATTTTTTCTCGTATCTGTCCACTGATGATATTAAATTACTATTGCTGTAGTAAATATTTGTCTGTAATACTGTATGTTCCTTCATGAAATTATCTGCAGCTCACAGAGATTTTTTTCAGCAAAATACCGTGATTTTTTACTATATTATAGTTACGCTCTAAAATCACTAAGCCACAGAAAAAAAATTTCATAATATAGAATAAAAAGTCTATAGAAGATTGAGAGTGCACTGGTACAGCTGCAGAGGGGGGATTCCATGGCAGGAAACTAGCGCGGCGACTCCAGTAGGGCGCTCCAGAGTAGGAGGGCGCTCCAGTAAGGCGATCCAGCGGCACGCAGCCACGTGGCCCGGACGTGACGCCCGTTAGTTATTCCTGCAGCGTTCTCCGCGGGATAAAAGAGCGGCCGCTTAACACTAAAGCAGGATCAGGCCGCGGCGGGGTGCGCTGCTGCACTGCGAGTTCGCCGTGGCGGTGCGGCCCCTTTGCGCAGCACCCCGCAGCACCGCGCAGCACAGCGCAGCACCCCGCAGCACAGCGCAGCACCCCGCAGCACCGCGCAGCACAGCGCAGCACCCCGCAGCACAGCGCAGCACCCCGCAGCACCGCGCAGCACACGCAGCACCCCGCAGCACAGCGAGCACCCGCGCCCGCGCAGCACAGGTGGTATCACAGGCGTGTTGCGTCCCGCGGGAGCGCGCGCTGCCTGCCTGCCTGCCAGGCCCGGCCGCGCCCGCGCAAAGGAAGGCCCCCACAAAAAGGGCAAAGGAGTAGCAGCGGGCCCGAGAGGGGGCAGCCCGCGCAGCCGCGGGCCCCGGGGCGGCGGGGCCACGGGGTTTTCCAGGTGTGTGTTGGCCGCGGGCCGTCCGCCTGCCTATCCAGTCCCGCCTCTCGACGGCACAAGCCGAGGTCCCAAAGGGCCAGGGTAGCGCGGGTCAGGGCGGCGGCTGGCGGGGCGGGCGCGGGCGTGCGGGCGGGCCCAGGTGCCCTGCCGCCGGCCGCCGCCTGCCTATCCGTATCCCGCCTTATCGTCGGACACAACGCCGCCCCCCGGTCCCGCCCGGCCCGCGGGCCCTTCGCGGCCCTGCGCGGCTCTGCGCGGCCCTTCGCGGCCCTGCGTGGCCCTGCCCGGCCCTGTCTGCGCGGCCCTGCGTGGCCCTGCGCGGCCCTCGCGGCCCTGCGTGGCCCTGCCCGGCCCTGTCCTGCGCGGCCCTGCGTGGCCCTGCGCGGCCCTGCGCGGCCTGCGTGGCCTGCCGGCCCTGGTCCCTGCGCGGCCCTGCGCTGGCCCTGCGCGGCCCTACGCGGCCCTGCCCGCCCCTACGCGGCCCTTCGCGGCCCTTCGCGGCCCTGCCCCGCTGCCCTGCCCGGCCCTGTCCTGCGCGGCCCTGCGCGACTCTGCGTGGCCCTGCGTGGCCCTGCGTCGCCCTGCGTGGCCCTGCGTGACCCTGCGCGGCCCTGCGCGGCCCTACGCGGCCCTACGCGGCCCTGCGCCGCCCTGCGCCGCCCTGCAGGGCTCTACGCGGCCCTCTCCGGCCCTCCGCGTCCCTTCCTCCGCCTGTTCGGTGATCACTCGCCGTCTCTCCCACGGTTCGCATCAACGCCACTTTGGCACCACCCCGGTCCCATTTGAATGTTTCATCGCAGCCACCCTCCTCATATTTTCCAGGTCCAACCCTCCCAGCGTCAGGCGGTTGCGCCTCCCAGGCGTGGAGCGCCTCACCGCGCGCCCTCGAGGGCGTCTCGCAAGGGTTGGGAAGCTTGGGGCAGGGCTGGCTGTGGGGCTGGCTGGGGCAGGGCTGGCTGTGGGGTTGGCTGGGGCAGGGCTGGCTGTGGGGCTGGCTGGAGCCCTGCAAGCCACCCCCAGCGGCGTCACAGCCGGGAAGCCCCAGTGGCCCCAGCCCCAGCGCCTCTGTAATTGCCAAAACGAGGTAGCCGGGCTGGGCTGACAGCAGGGCAAATGCGGTTAGTCGCTCTAACTAAAATTTAAGTCGGTTTCGAGACCGCTTTTGTCTGACTACACACCGCGCTTTGTAGGAAGCAGCACAACGCCTAGCCAGCTTGTCAAGCACAGCGGAAAGATTTTTGGCGTCTTGGCTCAGACGACGGGCCCGTCTCTGCAGCACAAAACACGGCGGGGCTTCGCGCTACGCACACCATCGCCCCATTATGGGGTATTAGAGCAGTCATCTCAGCAGCGCCAAGGCACTGCCAAGGCACCCCACCCCCACCCACTCCCTTCACCCCCAGAGTGCGCGAGTGAAGCTTGTTGCCGACGGCTCCGACGGCCGAGACGCCCAAAACGGATTCGCGTCTATTCCCGTGGATTCAATTACCTCATTTCCTGGAATCAGATTAACTTCCTGCTCGGCCGACGCGGTGCCTTTTTCAGGAGGACCGGGAAGAGCGCAAAATAGAAATGAAGCGAAAAGAAAAGGGAACGGGCAGCGCTGGAGAGCGGCGGGCGCGCCTGCAGCAGCCGACGGCAGCGAGGCGCCGTCGTGTGTTCTGCTCCACATGACCAGGTCCTGGCCGCGGGTGCCATCGCTCTGTCTCTGTCGCGCCAAGACTCCCTACGGGGGGAGTGCGAGCGAGACAGAGCGACGAAACCAATGTTAGGATTGGGGCCCCTGTAGGCGCCGAGCGCGCCCTTGTTAGGCTCTGGGGAAAAGCGACCCGATATCGTTAACGGAGTTCTGCGTGCGTTCTTTATGCTTCTTTGCCGAGACGCGTGGCTAAGTCACTTTGGAGGAGAGCGGGGTTTGCGGCGGCTGTGGTGGGGTGTGGTGGATTGAGGCGGGCGGGGCGGGGCGGGGCGAGGCGGGGCGAGGCGGGGCGGACGCCACGAACAGCGAACGGCCGCGACTTTGGCAGCAACAGGCCGCCGGGCCGCGAAAGCGACGCGACAGCCAATTAGGCGGCCACTCGTTGGGCGCGGCGTCGCGATGCGGGGCGGGGCGGGGCACGGCGGGCGGGGTGGGACTGGGCGGGGCGATGGCAAGGACGCGCACTTCAGGCAAGGCTGAGGAGTTCCCCGTCAGAGACAGTGCGAGCAGCGAACAGCCAGCACCGGGCGGGAAGCAATTAAAACGAGTGGGCGGTGGGGCGGGGCGGGAGGCAGCCACCACATTGTCGTGACGGCGATCAAACGGCGGCGGCGGCAGCGCACCGCCGGGCAGCCGGGCACGCGGACGGCGGCGGTGCCGTCAGTGCCGTCAGGCGGGCAAGCATCACGGAGCATTAGCAGCAGCGCGTCGGCTGCACGGCGCCTGCACACAGTGTAGTGCGCTCGATCGCAGCCCGCGCAGAGCGCCAAGCACTACGTCAGATTGGATGACGCGGAGGACGCGGTGGACGCGGAGGACGCGGAGGACGCGGAGGACGCGGAGGACGCGGAGGACGCGGAGGACGCGGTGGACGCGGAGGTCGCGGAGGACGCGGAGGACGCGGAGGACGCGGAGGACGCGGTGGACGCGGAGGACGCGGAGGACGCGGAGGACGCGGAGGACGCGGAGGACGCGGAGGACGCGGAGGACGCGGTGGACGCGGTGGACGCGGAGGACGCGGAGGACGCGGAGTACGCGGAGGACGCGGAGGACGCGGTGGACGCGGAGGACGCGGAGGACGCGGTGGACGCGGAGGACGCGGAGGACGCGGAGGACGCGGTGGACGCGGAGGACGCGGAGGACGCGGATGACGCGGAGGACGCGGTGGACGCGGAGGACGCGGAGGACGCGGAGGACGCGGTGGACGCGGAGGACGCGGAGGACGCGGAGGACGCGGAGGACGCGTAGGACGCGGAGGACGCGGTGGACGCGGAGGACGCGGAGGACGCGGAGGACGCGGAGGACGCGGAGGACGCGGAGGACGCGGAGGTCGCGGAGGACGCGGAGGACGCGGAGGACGCGGAGGACGCGGAGGACGCGGAGGACGCGGAGGACGCGGAGGACGCGGTGGACGCGGAGGACGCGGAGGACGCGGATGACGCGGAGGACGCGGTGGACGCGGAGGACGCGGAGGACGCGGAGGACGCGGTGGACGCGGAGGACGCGGAGGACGCGGAGGACGCGGAGGACGCGGAGGACGCGAGGGACGAGAAGGACGCGGAGGACGCGGAGGACGTGGAGGACGCGGAGGACGCGGAGGACGCGGAGGACGCGGAGGACGCGGAGTACGCGGAGGACGCGGAGGACGCGAGGGACGAGAAGGACGCGGAGGACGCGGAGGACGCGGAGGTCGCGGAGGACGCGGAGGACGCGGAGGACGCGGAGGACGCGGAGGACGCGAGGGACGAGAAGGACGCGGAGGACGCGGAGGACGCGGAGGTCGCGGAGGACGCGGAGGACGCGGAGGACGCGGAGGACGCGGAGGACGCGGAGGACGCGAGGGACGAGAAGGACGCGGAGGACGCGGAGGACGCGGTGGACGCGGAGGACGCGGTGGACGCGGAGGACGCGGAGGACGCGGAGGACGCGGAGGACGCGGAGGACGCGGAGTACGCGGAGGACGCGGAGGACGCGGAGGACGCGGAGGACGCGGAGGACGCGGAGGACGCGAGGGACGAGAAGGACGCGGAGGACGCGGAGGACGCGGTGGACGCGGAGGACGCGGTGGACGCGGAGGACGCGGAGGACGCGGAGGACGCGGAGGACGCGGAGGACGCGGAGGACGCGGAGGACGCGGAGGACGCGAGGGACGAGAAGGACGCGGAGGACGCGGAGGACGCGGAGGACGCGGAGGACGCGGAGGACGCGGAGGACGCGGAGGACGCGGTGGACGCGGAGGACGCGGAGGACGCGGAGTACGCGGAGGACGCGGAGGACGCGAGGGACGAGAAGGACGCGGAGGACGCGGAGTACGCGGAGGACGCGGAGGACGCGAGGGACGAGAAGGACGCGGAGGACGCGGAGGACGCGGAGGACGCGGAGGACGCGGAGGACGCGGAGGACGCGGAGTACGCGGAGGACGCGGAGGACGCGAGGGACGAGAAGGACGCGGAGGACGCGGAGGACGTGGAGGACGCGGAGGACGCGGAGGACGAGGAGGACGAGGAGGACGCGGAGGACGCGGAGGACGCGGAGGACGCGGAGGACGCGGAGGACGCGGAGGACGCGGTGGACGCGGAGGACGCGGAGGACGCGGAGGACGCGGAGGACGCGGTGGACGCGGAGGACGCGGAGGACGCGGAGGACGCGGGGACGCGGAGGACGCGGAGGACGCGGAGGACGCGGAGGACGCGGAGGACGCGGAGGACGCGGAGGACGCGGGAGGGAACGCGGAGGACGCGGAGGACGCGGAGGACGCGGAGGACGCGGAGGACGCGGAGGCGGGGAGGACGCGGAGGACGCGGAGGACGCGGAGGACGCGGAGGACGCGGAGGACGCGGAGGACGCGGAGGACGCGGGGACGCGGAGGACGCGGAGGACGCGGAGGGACGCGGAGGACGCGGTGGACGCGGAGGACGCGGAGGACGCGGAGGTCGCGGAGGACGCGGAGGACGCGGAGGACGCGGAGGACGCGGAGGACGCGGAGGACGCGAGGGACGAGAAGGACGCGGAGGACGCGGAGGACGCGGTGGACGCGGAGGACGCGGTGGACGCGGAGGACGCGGAGGACGCGGAGGACGCGGAGGACGCGGAGGACGCGGTGGACGCGGAGGACGCGGAGGACGCGGAGGACGCGGAGGACGCGGAGGACGCGGAGGAGGCGGAGGTCGCGGAGGACGCGGAGGACGCGGAGGACGCGGAGGACGCGGAGGACGCGGAGGACGCGGAGGACGCGGAGGACGCGGTGGACGCGGAGGACGCGGAGGACGCGGATGACGCGGAGGACGCGGTGGACGCGGAGGACGCGGAGGACGCGGAGGACGCGGTGGACGCGGAGGACGCGGAGGACGCGGAGGACGCGGAGGACGCGGAGGACGCGAGGGACGAGAAGGACGCGGAGGACGCGGAGGACGTGGAGGACGCGGAGGACGCGGAGGACGCGGAGGACGCGGAGGACGCGGAGTACGCGGAGGACGCGGAGGACGCGAGGGACGAGAAGGACGCGGAGGACGCGGAGGACGCGGAGGTCGCGGAGGACGCGGAGGACGCGGAGGACGCGGAGGACGCGGAGGACGCGAGGGACGAGAAGGACGCGGAGGACGCGGAGGACGCGGAGGTCGCGGAGGACGCGGAGGACGCGGAGGACGCGGAGGACGCGGAGGACGCGGAGGACGCGAGGGACGAGAAGGACGCGGAGGACGCGGAGGACGCGGTGGACGCGGAGGACGCGGTGGACGCGGAGGACGCGGAGGACGCGGAGGACGCGGAGGACGCGGAGGACGCGGAGTACGCGGAGGACGCGGAGGACGCGGAGGACGCGGAGGACGCGGAGGACGCGGAGGACGCGAGGGACGAGAAGGACGCGGAGGACGCGGAGGACGCGGAGGACGCGGAGGACGCGGTGGACGCGGAGGACGCGGAGGACGCGGAGGACGCGGAGGACGCGGAGGACGCGGAGGACGCGGAGGACGCGGAGGACGCGAGGGACGAGAAGGACGCGGAGGACGCGGAGGACGCGGAGGACGCGGAGGACGCGGAGGACGCGGAGGACGCGGAGGACGCGGTGACGCGGAGGACGCGGAGGACGCGGAGTACGCGGAGGACGCGGAGGACGCGAGGGACGAGAAGGACGCGGAGGACGCGGAGTACGCGGAGGACGCGGAGGACGCGAGGGACGAGAAGGACGCGGAGGACGCGGAGGACGCGGAGGACGCGGAGGACGCGGAGGACGCGGAGGACGCGGAGTACGCGGAGGACGCGGAGGACGCGAGGGACGAGAAGGACGCGGAGGACGCGGAGGACGTGGAGGACGCGGAGGACGCGGAGGACGAGGAGGACGAGGAGGACGCGGAGGACGCGGAGGACGCGGAGGACGCGGAGGACGCGGAGGACGCGGAGGACGAGGAGGACGCGGAGGACGCGAAGGACGCGGAGGACGCGGAGGACGGAGGGGCGACGCGTTCCGGAAGCAGGAGCATCATCGCCTCCGCCACGAACCGCCGCGACGGCACGGCACCTGCATCGCGGGGCAGGTGGCGCGGAAGGCAGCCGTCAAAGAGGCGCGGCGGGGGTGGGGTACGGGCAGAGGGGAGGGTGAGCTCCCCCGCGAATGTACACCCCGTCTAGAGCAGGTGTGCCGAGCGCCCCCCGGGTCCAGCGTCGAACGAACTCTGCCCTGGCCCTGCGTTGGCCCTGCCCCCTCCACTCCCCTTCCCCGGTCCGACACACGAGCGACACCCCACCGCCTCGGCCCCGGCTGAAGCCAGCTCCTGCTCCACCCGCCTGCCCCGCCTGCCCCGCCAGCACACGGTGAAACTAAGGCGTGACATGACGCCGTATGAAGCCAACAGCTCGTGCGCCCTTCAGGCTTCATGTGCTCCTTTTCTCCTAGCCGGCGGGCAAATATTACCTCACACTGCCAATCCAAGTGTGAGACACTCTCACACTGTAGGTGTGGGACATTTTGTCTCACGCTTACATGTGTGAGCCACGTTTGTCTGACGCTTGCAAAGTGTCGTACACTTGCAGGCGTGGGACTTGTGGCATTGAACCACAGAGCTAGCATAGGCAGCAAGTGTGGGACAAACGTGGCTCACACTTGTAAGCGTGAGACAAATGTCCCACACCTCTACAAGTGTGACTTGGATTGGCAGTGTGGTTTAACCTACCTTCCCACGTGTTTAGGATAACCGTCATCAGGAGCCAAAGCCCCTCCTAAAGTGACGACGTAATATTTGCACGCCGCCCTACCGAAATGCTTGGGGGAAGCCTTGGAGCGTGTCTGTACGCTTCAAGGGCGTGTAAAGTGTGACTCGCAGTGGTGCGCCTGAATGAACGCGTGCAAAACGCTCTGACTCTCCGGATGCACCAGTCGCCGCGTGCGACGCGTGCCGTGAGGCCTGCATGCCGCCTAATCGGGTGTGCTGCGCAGTGCAGCGAGTGCCTGCGAGTGCCTGCACCGGCTGCACGTGCGCCCCTTCCCGCCCTTCATGCCGCATTGTTCCGCATTGTTCCGCGCCTCCACATTGTTTTTGCGCCTTTTTCACTCTCCGATTCGCACCGGCGGCGCTGCGTCACCGGCGCTGGCTCAACAACGCCGGTCTTTGTGCCAGCGAGCGAGCGAGAGCAATGGAGAGAGAGAGAGAGAAAGAGAGAGAGAGAGAGAGAGAGAGAGAGAGAGAGAGAGAGAGAGAGAGAGAGACCGCGAAAGCATGGCGCGTGCTAGCCGCACTATCACTAAGTCATGGGCGTGGCAGTAGTTTGTCCGGTTTGTGGCGTGGCAGTGCGACACAGCACTCACACAGACAGACTGGCGCTCTCACCAACTCGGCCGCGACTCGCTGCATAGCACTCCATGGCCGGGGGACTGATGGAAGCGGAAACAATGCGGCCGGTGGAACAGCAGGCAGGCGGAGGAAAAGGGCCAGAGGGACGGTTCCTTTCACGGTCTCGAAAACTGCAGGCCCGGCCGGAGCACAGTGGGCCAGAAGACCGGTGGAGGCGGCCAAAACTCTAGACGCGTTTTGAGCCCCAGAGTCGCTAAATGGGTCTCGAACGGAACGTGTGACCCCATCAATGGATTGCTTTCCAAACAAGGAATCCATTGGTGGGGTCACACGACGTTCCGTTCGAGACCCATTTAGCGACTCTGAGGCTCAAAACGCGTCTAGAGTTTTGGGCGCCTCCACCGGTCTTCTGGCCCACTGTGCGGAGGCCCGCCGTGGAAAGACGGTGACGAGCGCGACGACGGCAAGCAACACAGACAACACAGCGGGCATGGCCAGCACGGCCGGCGCGGACGGCACAGCGTGCCACAAAGCGCCCTTCTGATCCCCTCCCCTTTCTCCTTCAATCCACTCGCCTTGATGCGCTTCATCACCATGAAAGGCTCGTCAAAGTTAGAGTCCGGGGAGGTGGTGCGCCTCAGCGGGCGAGGCTACTTCGTCCTTCGTCTGGCGGCCGAGGGGTCCGGCTAGAGTCTAGCCGCCGGACCCGGGCCGCGTCTTCGTCGCCAATCGGATCCGAGTAGTGCCGCTGTGGTCCGCACGGGGTGGCTTCCGTCTGCTTCCGCCCGCGTCGGGGACGGGGGCAACCGGGGAGGGCGGTTCTCCGGGTTCTCCGAAGCACAAATCCGGGGGCAGCACACCAGCAACGCCGCGGTGCGGCATCGGCTTTGGCGTGCGCTCCACACGGTAAAAACGGTTCCTGGTTTTCCCAGGAACTCCCTGAAAATCGCCTATACCTTCACCATTGGCTTCCTGGGAAAACCAGGTTCCGTTTTTACCGTGGCACTTTGCGAGAACAAGTGCACTCATCCGACGCTCTTCCGTCGCTTGAATCGCTTTGAATCATTATCCCCGTGTAATTAGCCATGTTCACGCCAACTTGAGCGGCGCGGCCTCTGATTGGGATCATCCATAATCTGACAGGCCGCTGGGGAGCAGAGCGCCAGAGCGGCAGAGCGGACAGAGCGCCCCGGATGACATTATAATATCAACAAAAGGAGAGCGTCGTCGCCGCGGGCGCCCTGGCCGGCCAGCCTGCACGGCCTGCAGCAGCGCGCCAGCCTGGCATCAATCACTCCATTATCGGAAACAACAAAGAGATGGCCGCGGGGCGGGGGCGGCGGGGGCGCGGCGGGGAGAGCACGGCGCATCAAAACTGCTTTCATTAACGCAGAGCGCGGACGGGCGCATGATCGCCGGGATATTTACCGGGCCGCGTGGCTACCCTAGAGCCCCGAGCTGCAAAACTTTGCGTGCCATTGGGTGCTCGGCTATCAAAGTCAATATGAAATCAGCTGTGCCTGATAACTCTCGGCTACACTCTAAAGAGAGAGTGCCCAGAAACTAGCGCCTTTGTCGCCAGCCCCACTTTTTAGGGTGCCAAATGTCGCCCAGTTTCTGGGAACCTTTGTCGCCCAGTCTCGCGGTGCACAAATCATACAGCAACTGGCCCTCTCCAATGGTAGGGTAAACTATACAGTTACCGTCAGTTTAAGAGCATCGCTTTCTTTTCAAGGGCCTCTACGGTAGGTTATGACACTCAGACCCGTGCGACTTGTTCCAGACACCTCAGAAGGTTCTAGACAACGAAGTGGCTGACAAAGATTTCACTAAAAACTTTTTGTGACGCTCTTATTTAACCTGAGAAAAAAGGTTACCAAAAAACAGTAATCGGCAGCCCAAAAAACAGTTATCGGCACCCTTTATGACAGTTATCGGCACCCCTTGTTAAACAGGCAAAACATGGCCGAAAGTGACGAAAATTTCTAACAGTCGTCACAGACACTCTATATCACCCCTTGCCATGTCACGAACCCCCTCTTCCTTCTGTTATGCCTCTTGCGCCCTTCATTTTAGACTAACGGACAACTAGCACCATGAGCTGCGAAAACACAACCTCTCAAAGCGCCGAGGAGGACATTTCGTAAATCACGTAGATCACTGGGAAATAGTGGTCCGATTTCATTCAAATTTGGCAAGGGTCTTCCTACGGTCATAATGCATCAGAATATTAACTCCCGGAAGACGCCGGAAACACCAGTGAAGTATGAGGCAACCCTGACGATAACTGTGTTTGCGGTGATTTCTCTGGTGCAGTTATCGGCACCCCCCGAATGAGGGCAAGCAAGAGGAATTTCTGTGCACCAAGCACAGTATGCCCTCTTCAATAGATGAGGAGAAGGAACCTGGCAAAGAGAAAAGTTTCTGCCGGCCCACATTCACGAATTTAACGAAAGATTGAACCCCTGTTCCTGGCATGGAAGATAAGAACGGGCGGCCGAAGCGGCTTCATTCTGCACTTGACAAGAAACATGGCTCTGTTGGCTGACATGCTCAGTCAAACGCGATGCTGTCTCGGTCCTGCATGCTCAAAAGGTGTCTCTAGCGACCTGCATTGGCCGCATCACTAACGGACGCGTACTTGCAGAGCAGGACCCAATTATTCGCCGAGATGACGATAACTGTACCCCTGCCGATAACTGTATAGTTTACCCTACAGCATGCACAGGTGTCTGGTTCCTGGGCGACTAGGGTGCTCAGATTCTGGACACCTTCGGCACCTTGGGCGCTGCAGAGCAATGGGTGAAGGCGGGTTCCTTAATGGTTTGTCCGAGGGGTATGCACTCGTGTAATAGTCGGTTCACTCTATCTGTAATAGCACGCGTAATAGTACGCGTAATAGTCGGGTAATAGCCGAAATAGCCGAAATTATCAAAATTTTATCTATTTTGGTGTGTTTTAGGCCGTTTTTAGCTATCTTCCGATTAATTTGTGGCGTAATAGAGCGTAATAGCGTAATAGTCGGTACACAGGTTCAGAGAGCGCATACCCCCTCGGGTTTGTCCACCCCGAGACTAGGCGCCAAGGTGCCGAGAAACTGGATGACATTTTTGGCACCCTAAAAAGTGCGGAGGGTGACAAAGGCGCCCAGTTTCTGGGAACTCCAACTTTCGAGTTCAGTGGAGAAGCGGCATGCTTCAAATATCACCCGAAAGAAGGCAAAATGCGAGGCAAATTCAGCAGAAATATTGCACATTCCGTATTGCATTTCCACCCGTGACTGCACACGAAATTGCACAATGGAGCACCCTCGACTGCGACTCTGTGACGACTGTGGCGCGGCCGCGCGTCGCACAGCGGTGATCGAGTGTGCGCCGAGCAAACGGCCATGCAATAACAGCCGCAGCGCAGCGCTGCAGCGGGACGACAACGGCGCGGCATAAACAGGCTGCCGGTCCGAGATAGGCCCGCCTCGCTCCGCCGCCATCGCCGCCCTGTTTTTCTATGCATAGGCTGTGGTGCTTGCGCCTCGCGCTCCTTTTGTGTGATTACGGCCATCCGGAGCGGCCCGCAGCCCCCACAGGCCCGGGCCGAGCCCGTCACGCCGTAGTCACGCCGTAGTCACGACGCAGTCAGCGCATCCCGCTTGGTCCCGCTTCAGAGGCAACTGTTGCTGCACCCTCCCCGACCCTCCCCGTCGCTTGTCGCTGGAATCGGCCCTGGCTGGCGTCGGCTCGCTCTGTTCTCCTGCTGGTGCTCGTTGGTGCAGCCCGGCGGGCAGGCCGCACGGCCAGGCCGCTTGCGTTCGCCTAATCAAAGGGCAGCTGGGAGGCGAGGCGCTCTGACGAACGGGCGGCCTCAAGCGCCACGAGCGCCATCTGGATGGTGTCCGCCCGGAGCGGCCCGGAGCGAAGGTCGCCCTTGGATCAGCGGCCGCCCGGCCCGGCCCGGCCCACCCCACCCCGCCCCGCGGCTGCAGCCGCCCTCGCCCTCCGCGTGGCTGAATAATCCAGGGCCGGAAAGGAGAGGCCGACAATGGCGGCTCTGGTCGCCGCCGTGGAGGCCGCCATGGCGGGCCCCCCAGGCCCCAGGATCGACTGCCCCAAGGAGGGCCCTGTTAGGACCCCCGCCACCGGCCCACCCCTTCCCTTTCCCACCCTCTCTTCATCCCACGAAACAAGTCTGCGAGTCTGTGAAGGGTTGAGAGAAAGGCACGGCACCCCGCTACATACTAAATTACTGGGCACATAGTTTTTTGTGCAAAGCTCTGCACGAAATTGAGCACGCGTTTGACATTGCACAAATTCGTGCGCAGCTACAGCAATTGTGTGCCTGCATTTCACGCGAGAGATTAATTTCGTGAAAAGCTATATGTACGTACTAAAAATACTTGTAATTTCCTGAGTGGCGACGACGGGCCGAACGTTGTTCCACCTTTCTCGCCTGCCTGGCTCTATTTCTGGCCGGCATCGCGCGCATTATGAGCTCGGCCTTATTGTTAAAACAACATACCTGGCATTCCGCCCTGGGCCGCTCTGGGCCGCTCTGGGCGCCCCCGCCAGCCGCAGCCCCCTCCGGGAGCTCCCTCCGCGCCCCCTCCGCGAGCCACCCCCTCCGCGCCCTGCTTCCGGCCCCGGTATAGCTAGCGGCTGCGCTGCTGCTGCTGCTTGACAGCATTGCCGGGCAAAGTTTTGAACGTGGACCAATCCGTGATGTTCTGTATCGAGCGGCAGGGCGGGCAGAGGCACGCAGAGGGGGCGGGGCGGGCGAGGCCCTTCCGCGGCCACGCTGCCACGCAGCGCCACGCAGCGCCACGCACCATCCCTGCCCCGTCCCCGATATCCTTCCGCGGCGCACTCCGCCAAACAATCGCTGAATAAATTGACGAGAGCCCCACGCTGCCTCCCCTCCGCCTCGCTCCACCCGCGCCGCTTTAGCCGGCTCCAGTTTTACACGAGCGGCCGCATGGGGGAGGCAGCCGGCCAACTTGGAGCTCAATGATTCAGCACATGTTGTTGACGTCCAGCCCGACTGGCTCTTGGCTGTGTCTCTGGACTGCAAACCACATCACTCACGGGAGGGGGGCACGGCCGGTCTGCCTGCCTGCCCGGGGGCCTAACTGCAAGCCCGTTTGATTTCCGCTGCTCCATCTAGTTCCGACCCGGCAGTGTGGGCCCGCTGCACCGACCGACCCATTTATGCATTCGATTTCCGCCAATCGAGATGTGGCGACAAAAAATAATCAAAAAAGGGAGAATAGCTTCGGGTGTGGGGCTTTAGTTGGCGGAGACCGCTATGATTTCGCAACCCCCCTCTACCCCCCCCCTCTCTCTCTCTCTCTCTCTCTCTCTCTCTCTCTCTCTCTCACACACACACACACACACACACACACACACACACACACAACACACGAGAAATCGGTGAAAGGGACCCAGTGCTGGCGTTGATGGCCGCAAAAAGTAAAAACACAAATAATCTACGCCGCTTCATTTCTCGCGAACACGTACATGAATATTGATGGACAAGGGGACTAGGTTTTTTGTAACAGACCTGCCACGGCCTCGGGCAACTGCAGCCAATATCTTGACGAAAACCTCCCACAGTGTGGAAAGTTGGTCGCCAAGTTTGCCGAGGTGGTGACCAAGTTTGTGCCAACACACGGCTCGGCAAAGTGCCACGGCCCACTCTAAATAAACTCGCCTGTTTTGTAAACCTGACGAGGAAACAAGGCACACATTCTTGATTAAAACATGCTGATCCCTCTCCCCCTGCTGGCTGCGCTGGCTGCGCTGATTGCGAGGTGTCTGCCATCCATCATTCACGCCGACCCCCTTCACTCCTTCGTTCTTGCGAGCGCCCCTCCGGGCCGGCCGTTTAATCCGCATGTTTTGCCGCGTCGCAGCAGCAGCAGCAGCAGCCCAGACGGGCAGCTCGGTGAGAAATGGGCGCCGCCGGCGAGCACCACCACGTCGACATGGCGTCACGTTCAATCGCCGACCAGGCTGTCGGGGCTAGCTTGGTCGCCCTCGACGGGGCAGGAGGCCCCCGGCTGCGCCGCCGGCCTGCCTTTCGCTGCACCGCGCCACGCGCCAGCCCCGCCAGCCCCGCCAGCCCCGCCAGCCCCGCCAGCCCGCCAGCCCCCCAGCCCGCCAGCCCGCCAGCCCCGCCAGCCCCGCCAGCCCGCCAGCCCCGCCAGCCCCGCCAGCCCCGCCAGCCCCGCCACCCCGCCAGCCCCGCCAGCCCCGCCAGCCCCGCCAGCCCCGCCAGGCCCCGCCAGCCCCGCCAGCCCCGCCAGCCCCGCCAGCCCCGCCAGCCCCGCCAGCCCCGCCAGCCCCGCCAGCCCGCACCCCGCCAGCCCCGCCAGCCCCGCCAGGCGCCCCGCCAGCCAGCCGACCGATGTCCCTGGGGCAGCCGCTGCCGCCAAACATCAAGCTCTGCACCGTAGTGCCATCCGGAGGCGTTTGTCGCCTAGCGCAGCGGGACTACCTGCCGGTAACCGTGGCAGCGCGGTGCGGGTGCGGCGCAGAGACGGCTCGGGACGCATCCAGCGGACGGTATCTCGTAAACGTTGAATGCTACAAGAGTAAGAGGGGAACCAAGCAGAACGAAATCTTTGGGAAGCCGAATGGAAACATCAAGTTGAGTTTGTGCATGACGTTTTGTCGCCGTTTAAAAGCGACACCTCGTGTTAAGTTGGCATGCTCTGATGCGTTTGTTGACAGAGGACGGCTCCAGCGCGACTTGTCCTAGTTGGCCGCAACGAGAGAGAACGGCAATTCGCAACACTTCTGGCGGCGCGGCTCGAGGCGCGGCTGGTTCGCCACGGCAAAGGCAAAAAGCACCAACTCGACGCGTGGCCGCGAGGCCGCGTGGACGCTAGGGCATGAAGCAACGGGTGCGAGCAATTAGCTTTGTTTGCTTCTGTAAACGAGCAAACGCCCTCCGAGAGCGCCGCTGCGCGCTCGTCGGCTGGAGCCAGGCCTGGGAATACGGTGTTTACCCGGCCGGAGGGAAGACAGATATGTACGGAAATGGGCATGGGCATGTGCAGATAGACGCGGCCGGTGCGAGGTTAGAGGGGTGGGGCGCGAAGGAGGGGGGCCAGACGAGCGCCTCGTGCCGCCGTGGCACGCAGCCGCGCGCAGAGGCCCGAGGAAAGGGGAGTCCTTCGGAGAGTCCTTTGTGCCGTGTCGTGTCGCAAAGTTGGTCAAAACAAGCACAGTGTGTAGTAATCATGATTTGGGCTGTCTTTAAGCAGCCACTGCAGAAAATCCTGCTCTCTCAGCTGCTGGGTACTCTCTGGACCTTCCTTTAGCATACGCAGTGGCCACCAAAAGTCAGATCAAACCACGATTGCTTCACATTTGTTAACGTTTTCACCACAATTACAGTAAAACTGCTCGCGAGCCATGGGCGTAAATCGCACTCCGTCGAGACGGCACGGTGTAGGAAGCGGAGCCAGTGACGTCAAAGTGCACCACCACCGCCACTGCTTGTAGCGGCCTCCGTCCGCCCCTCTTCTCCAGGCGATGACGGCGGTGTTGTGTGTCGCCCCCCCCCCTTTCCCCCGGCTAAAACTTCGCAGTAATTGGCGCCCAGCAGCGCATTATTGATCAATTGCGGCGTCGGAGATTAAAGGCGCCGCGCCGCCGCACTGCGATAATCTCGGATAACGGCAGAACGTCCGCGCGACCTCGGCAAAACCAGTAGCACGGAAGGGGGGAATGGGACCGTGCGCTAACACACTTTTTTCATCGGTCGGGCCGTGTGAAAGATGCAGCGCTTTTCATCCCCGCGGCCTTCAAATAATAGGCCGCCGAGGCCGCCGAGGCCGCCGTCGAGGCCGCCGTCGAGGCCGCCGTCGAGGCCGCCGTCGAGGCCGCCGTCGAGGCCGCCGTCGAGGCCGCGTCGAGGCGCCGTCGAGGCGCCGTCAGGCCGCCGTCGAGGCCGCCGTCGAGGCCGCCGTCGAGGCCGCCGTCGAGGCCGCCGTCGAGGCCGCCGTCGAGGCCGCCGTCGAGGCCGCCGTCGAGGCCGCCGTCGAGGCCGCCGTCGAGGCCGCCGTCGAGGCCGCCGTCGAGGCCGCCGTCGAGGCCGCCGTCGAGGCCGCCGTCGAGGCCGCCGTCGAGGCCGCCGTCGAGGCCGCCGTCGAGGCTCAGCAGCAGAGACGAGACAATGGGCCCAATCAGGGGACGAGTGGCACCATACTCACGGCGTGGGTTTGGGCGGCGCGGGCTCCGGGGGTTTCTCCTCCGGCGGTGGCTCCTCGGGTGGCGGCGCGGCGCGGCCCGCGGTCGGGGCCAGCTTGTTGACTGGAACAGAGATTAAACGTGACGTCAGCATTTCGGTGGCGCGCGGGGGACTCACGGGCTCCCATGAGTGCCGTGACGTGTGCTGCTACTCCTCCACGCTTCTTAAACCAACCATGCTAGGGGTTTTGGCTGCTTCGGCAGCATTGGCTGCCTGAAAGGGATGTTTTCGTAAAAAAGTCTTTTGCAGTCACGAAAAAGTAGTTTATTGGAGGGCTAACAATGCAGCCAAGTCCTTTAGCAACCGTCAGCTACCCTACAACGTCTACCCCATGAAAATTGACACAGTGCGAGAACAGGAACAGAACAGACCAAGACAGAACAGAACAGAACAGAACAGAACAGAACAGAGGATGCTGGTCGGCCTCCTGGCCACTGTCAGGGCGCTGAGCGGAAAACGGGCGCTGCCCTCGGCGCTTGCCACCCCACCGGGCCGCCTGAGGGGCCGCCGCGCCGCTCGCCCACGCGCGGTCCGGCTCGGCTTTCATGACGTGTGTGGCCGCGGGTGTGGTGCTGGTGGCGAGCCACCCCACTTTCCGCGTTTTCGTTCCACGGGGGGAACAACAAAGAACGAATCCAACGCGCGACGCGCCGCGACGCGCCCTGGGCGACCCGGCGGGCTCCTTTCTTTCCATAGGTAATATCCCGGGCGGGGGATTAGATTAAGATTCCCAGACAGGAGAGTGGAATCGGAGCGCCCCGCCGGGTCCGGCATCGAGTGCCTCTGTCTAGACAGCGCACTGAAGCGAGGCCATCAGCGACTCGAGGAGAAAGAAGCATAATTGGATCACCAGCAGCCGCACAATATTTCGCCAAAGTTGAGCTCTTGGGCTGGTTCCAGGCAGGCGTCTCGATTCCGGTGCGCGCTGCTCGTTGGGCGCAGAAAGCCCCACAGGGCTTGTTCGCCTTGGAAGCCACGTCACATCGTGCGTCGCCCGTCGGCCGTCCGCCCCGGAGACTTCCTCGTCTGCCTTCTTCTCCTGTACTTTCTACCGGCAACGGAAGCAGCCGCGATCCCGTTCCTCCCAATTATCTCAGCGCTCCACGTTGTGAAGGGGAGGGGATGGGACGTCCTTTGCGGTTTTAGCAAAGCGGAGAAATCGTTTTCGACTTAATGATGGCGTGGAGCCCAGCAAACACTCCCGAACGCCGCGTCGCCGCGCCCCAACAGGTGGCGCGCTGCGTACGCGACGCTGAGCTCGCGCTCTGCTTGCGCTGGGCTCGCCTTGGCGGCGCGTGAGCGAGGCCGCGAGAGGATAGCTACGGGACGAATCTAATTTGCCAAGGTGGGGCTGGTGGGGCTGGTGGTGCAGGTAGGGCTGGTAGGGCTGTTGGGGCTGTTGGGGCTGTTGGGACAGGTGGGGTGGATGGTGCGGGTGGTGCGGTACGGTGCGGGTGGTGCGGGGGTGGTGCGGGTGGGCCGGTGGGGGGGGGTGGGGCCGGTGGGGCCGGTGGGGCTGGTGGAGCTGGTTGGGCAGGTGGGGTTGGTGGGGCAGCTGGGGCTGTTGGGGTAGTTGGGCAGGTGGGGACGGTGGGGCTGTTCGCGGCGCCTCGCCTGGGCTTGAGGAGTGTTTGTTTTCCCCTGCCACGCTCGCATTCCCCGTATATTGCCCCTGGATTGCTCAGTGGCGTGCGCAGGGGGGGGGGTCAGGGGGGTCATGACCCCCCCCCTTTGGCCACTAGACAGCCGCCTGGAAGGTAGGCAAATTGCGGTACTTTCCCCCTGTAAGTAGGCAAAAAGCATGGCCCGACCCCCCCCCCTTTCAAAATTTCTGCGCACGCCACTGGGATTGCTCCACGCGAGTCGCAAACGGACCATAGCCGTCGTATGAGGGAGATCGGCTAACTGTTCACTCACAAAGCACGCGCGCCCCGCGGCAAGCGACCAATATTCCTGTTCCGTTGCCACGGTAACTCGCATGGCAGGAAGCGCTTCGGGAACTGTGATCGTTGTTGACGTCAAACTCGGTCAAACTTGGTCTGCCTACATCCGACGCGCTTTCGAAGAAACGGGGTAAGCCGCTTGCTTCTGATTTCCCAACAACGTAGGTTTAAAACGGCGACCGCGTCGCCTCTTTCACAGTCCTTCACAGCAATCCGCGGGTGCAACAGCGACGAGCGAACAAACCAGGCCACACACTAAATGTTTATGTAGAATTTTGTACGTCATGATGCACGATTTTAAACCTGCGTGACGTTTTGCATAAAATTGTGCAGAAAATTGCAGTTATTTCTGCATTTTTGCCCATAATATTATGCAAATTCCCCGCATGTACAAAATCGTGCAAGTGGCACGCACAAAATTCTACATAGTGTGCACAACAGCTGAATCGCTCTGATCTAGTCAGAGAAGTCAGAGATCTAAGTCAGATTGAAGTTTGCTTGCTTTAAACAGCAGGCCGACAGGGCTACTGAGAGCCTGATGATAATGGTGATGCCTTTCCGGTTTTTGTCGGTTTTTGTAGACGGGCCTCTGGGGGTGAATATCCAGTCGTGGGTCCACTCACCTCTGTCCTGCGCCGTCATGAGCCCCGTCGAGAGGGTCTGCCGCAGCTTGCTGAGGGTGCCGGTGTCGTCGCCGCCACCCGGCCCCGCCTCCCCCGTCGCCACCATCTGCAACACAAGCACCGTCAGGCCAGTCAGGGACGCCGTCAGGGACGCCGTCAGGGACGCCGTCAGGGACGCCGAGGGTGTCGAGGCTGCGGTGAGGGGGCCAAGACCACCGCATTCTCGGAATCACTAATCACTGGCTGCCGCCTCCCGACGACCCAATGCCATGGAAATGATGGCGGTGGGGCGCCACGCCCGCCGGGAATGCCCCCGACCGCCACGCCCCGTCACCCCGCCCCGCCCCGCCCCGCCCACCTCGCCTCGCCCCGCCTCGCCCCGCCTCCAGCGCGGACGATGCCGATAAGGGCGAATATAAGAAGGGAAGGCTGGGCGGCACCGCGCCATGCCAGCCTAGAATCGAATTTGGAGGGCGCCTCCGCCCCGATCTGCAGGGAGCGAACAGAGGCCGTCGGGAAGGTGATGAATGAGGCCTCGGAGGTGGAGCGGCAGGGCGCGGCAGGCGGGCCAGGATGCCCGGCACTCACCTCTGTACCTCAGCGAGAAACACCTATAATTCGAGGGGTCCTATTCAAAAGATCTTATCTGGGCGTTCCCCCCAAGACAATCTTATCTTAAACGCCTGCAAATTTCACTCATTTTGATCAGTCAGAATAAATACGACGGTAAGCGAAACATATTTCTTCATGCACTTTTGGTTTCTTTGATCTGCCATCTTTACATTTACTTGAACATACCTACAAATTATATTGATATGTAGCTGTATCAAATGATCAAAGTATGTGAAATTCACCTGCGTTTAAGATAAGATTGTCTTGGGGGGAACGCCCAGATAAGATCCTTTGAATAGGACCCCTCGAATTCCGAGTAGACGAGAAAGCACCCCCACGCAGTTAAACTCAGAAACAGAATTATCATAATGAAGTCCACACCACGCGATATCCGTCTACATCATAGAGGTACATTGCGTGATCAATATGCCTCCGGATACTCGAAGCACAACATGGTACAAACAACGGAGTCGTATAACAGCGGCGTCGGAAGTGGGGTGCAGGGGGGTCAGGCTGCCCCCCCTAAAATCCAGGCCCGCGAAGCGGGCCTTTCGGGCCCGTGAAGCGGGCCCATCCCGGACTTGTGGCCCGCGAAGCGGGCCTGTCGCCAGCCGAGGCAGTGGGTGACTTGCCGACTCGTGGCCCGCGAAGCGGGCTCCTCGCCGGTCTACAGCTCGCGGAGCGTCACCCTCGCCAGCCTGCAGCTGCAGTTTGACACACTCGCGAGCGGGCCCGCATGGACAAGCGAGTTCTCGCATTTGAAGCAAAACATATTCAACTGTGCTGTGCCTGTCCTGCGAGTGCGAGTAATCGCCAGTGTGACACGCCAACGGCAAGACTCGGAGCGGGCAACGGGCTCACATCTAATCCACGAAAGGGGTTCCTGCAACACGGAGCGGGCTCTCCGCTGCGAAGCGGGCTCCCCTATTGCGAAGCGGGCTCCCCGCAACTCGGAACGGGCTCCCTGTAACGTGATGCGGGCTCCCCGCAACTCTGAGCGGGCTCCCTGCAAAACGAGGCGGGCTCCTTGGACAACGAGGCGGGCTTCCTAAAGAGCGAAGCGGGCTCATTGGAAAATGAGGCGGGCTCCCTAAAAAGAGAAGCGGGCTCCCCGCAACGCGAAGCGGGCTCCCTGCAACTCGAAGCGGGCTCCCAGCAAAGCGAAGTGGGCTCCCTGCGAAAGCGAAGTGAGTAGGGTAAAGTTACGAAACATGGATAAATTTTAAGGAATGTCTTATATTTTCGCTCAAACAAGCGATGACCTAAATTTTCTTCGACGCACTTCAAGATTACCACATAGACAACCTTCTCCCAAGAACTGTACATTTAATAAGAAATACTTTAAAATTTACAGGCCTTTGAAATTTTACTGATTTTAGTGATCCATGTTTGGGTCAGACCCAAACATGGATCGCCTTACCCCACCCCCCAATCGCGTTTTAACAGGGGCGTTCCGATAATTTTCGGTCGCCTGAATTTTTGGCTGAGCGATAGCGAAGCCTGTTACTCCATTGGGGTTGAAAAGTTTTTCCTGTCTGTCTGTCTGTGTGTGTGTGTGTGTGTGTGTGTCTGTCCGCACTACTCCTCCTGAACGGCTCGGCCGATCTCGGTGAGATTTTGCACACTTTTTGGGCATGGCCTTGGCTCGGCACACGCGAAATTTCACTATCCTAGCTCAACTGGTTCAGTTTTTATAGCCGAAAAACACCTAATAAACGGCGAGAAATGGAGTTTTCTGCAGGCAGATCACTTCTGTCTTGAAGAAGGGGGGTCTGGGGGGCGGAGCCCCCCAGCCCCGACAAGTTGAAAAGTTACAAGGGATCTAGAATGAAGGGGGGTCTGGGGGGCGGAGCCCCCCAGCATGCACCAAGTTAGAAGTAACCAACGATGGACAAGCCATTGCCTGCCGAAGGCAGGCTAGCGCCGCAGGCCAAGGTAGGTACGCCAGGCGCGGATTTGAGGAACAGGCAGCGAGACATCGCGAAGCCTGTTACGACAAGACGCGGTCTGGCGTAAACCTACCTTGTAAAAGGGTACGCTCTGAAGGTGCAACGAAAAATTTTTGAGAAATTTCTGCTGAATAGATTCTTTTTAAGAACGGTTTGAATTTTGACTCGTAACCTAACCTAAAACCAGGCCGTTTTCGGACCCCTTTTCAGAGGCGCTTTTCCCTTTGTGTACCTTGTAAGATTGATCAGTTCCCCCGCTCGTGATTGATTCTGAAACTTAAAGGTGAAGGCTTTATGAAAAACTTCGAAAAAATTAAATTGGTCGCTTGGTTTGGCAGTACGGGCTCGCTAACAAAAATGATCCATGATTGGTACCCCAATCCATGTTCGGCACTTTACCCTACTGAAGAACACACGTAGTGCACACAATGTGTGTGGGCTCAGCGCACACATAAGTTTTCAGTGCATCTGGTTATCTCTACCTGCCAGATCTTGCACTGCATTCTCATTGAAACACTCCTAAACGCTAAGTCTGGTAGTCAGGCACACGAAACACCACCCCACACGCTCAAACCGCGGTCGCGGAAAAGTGTGCGCGTGAGTGTGTGTGTGTGGGGGGGGGGGCGTTCAAAGGTTTCACGGGCTTCTCGGAAGAAAATGCGGGCCTCTTCAAAAGTCTGCCCCCTCCAATAAAATCCACTTCCGACGCCGCTGTCGTATAAGCCTCACTCTCTTTCAGATTGTTTTTTTTTTTAATTGAAAAATTGAACCTTACGACCCCTTCCCGCGCATTGTTGCCATTATAAAAGGCCTTCGTTTTTGCATTTCGACTCCATGGCGCAATGAATGGAAATGATACGTTCTCGTCCATTCGGATCGAGAGTATTTTCGGGGGAGGAGGAAGTGACTTTTTCAGTTTGAGTGAGGTGCCGGGCGGGTGGCCAGGCGGGCGGGCCCCCCAGCCCTGGCCCGTAATGGTAATGGAAATGGAGGTATAGGCCACGCGCCGTCACCAGGGCGTTGCGGGACCCGGGCGCTCCACCAGACGCCAGCAAGCTGTGATGCCGTTTGCACGGGCCGCAATTTAGTGCACGGAGCAATCGCCACCCACACTGTGTGCGAAGACCCAATGAAACAATGTCAGACTCTTCCCTCGGGGTTTCATTCCAGCGGCGCTCGGCGCCCACTCCGTTTGAACCAGGGCCCAGCGCCACACAGCACAGCGCGGCGGCCGGGTAGCGTATTGACTAGGCGACGGGGCGGGGCAGCACGGCCAGGGCCGCCAGGGCGCGCTGGCAGCGTGTCTCTGTTCCACCCACAATCCCTCTTCCTCGAGACGGCTCCCATTTCTTCGCGTTCGCGGCATCGCATTGTGTGCCATTGTCACCGAGAGCGGCGCGCGGCACTCCAGGGACCGCGGCACAGCGCGCCACGCCGCCGCGCCTTCGTCACCACCGCCGCCATCCCAGGGCGCACCCACAATCACTGCCCCCCCCCCCCTCTCCCCTGCCCCCCTCAGGCAGCACTATCTGCCTCCCCCAGCCACGTGGCCGCAGAGGACCGCGGCGGGGAGATAATTTGCGGCACATCTCGGCACCGCCGCGTCGCACCAAATAGAATCCGCAGAGAGGGCGGAGCGGGAGCGGGGCGGAGCGGGGAGCGGGGCGGAGGGGGAGCGGGGCGGAGCGGGGCGGAGCGGGGAGCGGGGCGGGGCGGGGAGCGGGGCGGAGCGGGGAGCGGGGCGGGGCGGGGAGCGGGGCGGGGCGGGCGGAGCGGGGAGCGGGGCGGGGCGGGGAGCGGGGCGGAGCGGGGAGCGGGGCGGGGCGGGGAGCGGGGCGGAGCGGGGAGCGGGGCGGGGGGGGTAGCGGGGCGGAGCGGGGCGGAGCGGGGCGGAGCGGGGCGGAGCGGGGAGCGGGGCGGGGCGGGGAGCGGGGAGCGGGGCGGGGCGGGGCGGAGCGGGACGGAGCGCTGAGGCGCCATGAAATTCCTATGAGCGCCGCGGCGACGCCATATGCCTCCCCATCCCTTTCCCCAGCCCCTTCCGGATCCTCGAAGCGCCGCTGCAAGCGCCGATTACAGCCCCACGTGCACCGCGCGGCGCTGTTGCTGCCCCCGGCGGCGACGACGATGATGATGTGGCTACGCGCGGCCGGCAAGTGCGCCCTGGTGGAATCGCGCTGCGCTGCCTTCATGCTCTAGCGCGCTGGACAGCCAGCGGGCTGTGGACGCGGGCCGACGCATTGCACCTGGGGGTGCAGCGCGGTTCGACGCACGCGGTGCGACGCACACGGTACGACGCTCACAGCACGACGCTAACGAATGCTCACGGCACAACGCACGCGGCACGACGCACGCGGCACGACGCTCCCGGCACAATGCACGCGTCACGCGCGGGGGACCCGCGGCGACCCGCGGCCATAAACCGGGTCGTCCGTCGCAGACTCGCCTGGGAATCGATAGCAGGCTGGAACATTGAAACGCCAGTACTGCAGGCAAGAAAAAAGAATTTAAAAAATGAAAGAATGTCCGTTTTATAAAGAGAAATGTCACCATCGGCGCCAAGCAGTGAATGGTGGCCTTGCTCCGATCTGCGCGAGAAAATCGAGGACAGGCGGCAATTTCCTCATGTTTGCGTGTCAGGTCGCCACACCGCTCGCAGCGCACCCCTCGTCACTAGCCTGTGCTGGACCTCGGCTGGGCCCTCGGCTTGGCCCTCGGCTTGGCCAGGGGGCGGTAACACCCGAAAGCAGCAGTGAGGCGAAGCTCTCGCTCCGATCTTGCTCCGTGCAGGGGTCACGGACTTCTTCGAGATTATTCAAGCTAGGCCATTGTTTGCAATTCGCTTTGCGCACATCGAAAGAGCAGCACATAATTGGTGCATTAGGCTCATTGGCAATCCCTTAACTGCTGCTTCAGCCCTCACAAAATCAAAGTGAAAACACCGAAAAATACAATAAGTCTAATAATTTGGGTAAAAACCTCGGGGGGGCCATCTTTGTGTAAACATTTCCGCGATTTTCTCTTTTGTACTAGGTAAAATTTGGACTTTTGGGAAGGTGAATGCGTCTAATGCACCCTAAATTTGATGCTCTATCGATCTGTGCAAAGCGTTTTGAAAACAATGGCCTAGTTTAAATAATCTCGAAGAAGTCCGTAACTCCTGCACGAAGCGAGAGCTTCGCCTTACTCCTGTTTTGTAGTGTTACCGCCGCCTGGCTTGGCCCTCGGCTTGGCCCTCGGCTTGGCCCTCGGCTTGGCCCTCGGCTGGGCCCTCAGCTTGGCCCTCGGCTTGGCCCTTGGCTTGGCCCTCGGCTTGGCCCTCGGCTTGGACCTCGGCTGGGCCCTCAGCTTGGCCCTCGGCTTGGCCCTCAGCTTGGCCCTCAGCTTGGCCCTCGGCTTGGCCCTCGGCTTGGCCCTTGGCTTGGCCCTTGGCTTGGCCCTTGGCTTGGCCCTTGGCTTGGCCCTTGGCTTGGCCCTCGGCTTGGCCCTCGGCTTGGCCCTTGGCTTGGCCCTCGGCTTGGCCCTCGGCTTGGCCCTTGGCTTGGCCCTTTGCTTGGCCCTCGGCTTGGCCCTCGGCTTGGCCCTCGGCTTGGCCCTCGGCTTGGCCCTCGGCTTGGCCCTCGGCTTGGCCCTCGGCTTGGCCCTCGGCTTGGCCCTCGGCTTGGCCCTCGGCTTGGCCCTCGGCTTGGCCCTCGGCTTGGCCCTCGGCTTGGCCCTCGGCTTGGCCCTCGGCTTGGCCCTCGGCTTGGCCCTCGGCTTGGCCCTCGGCTTGGCCCTCGGCTTGGCCCTCGGCTTGGCCCTCGGCTTGGCCCTCGGCTTGGCCCTCGGCTTGGCCCTCGGCTTGGCCCTCGGCTTTGGGCCCTCGGCTTGGCCCTCGGCTTGGCCCTCGGCTTGGCCCTCGGCTTGGCCCTCGGCTTGGCCCTCGGCTTGGCCCTCGGCTTGGCCCTTGGCTTGGCCCTCGGCTTGGCCCTCGGCTTGGCCCTCGGCTTGGCCCTCGGCTTGGCCCTCGGCTTGGCCCTCGGCTTGGCCCTCGGCTTGGCCCTCGGCTTGGCCCTCGGCTTGGCCCTTGGCTTGGCCCTCGGCTTGGCCCTCGGCTTGGCCCTCGGCTTGGCCCTCGGCTTGGCCCTCGGCTTGGCCCTTGGCTTGGCCCTCGGCTTGGCCCTTGGCTTGGCCCTTGGCTTGGCCCTCGGCTTGGCCCTCGGCTTGGCCCTCGGCTTGGCCCTCGGCTTGGCCCTTGGCTTGGCCCTCGGCTTGGCCCTCGGCTTGGCCCTCGGCTTGGCCCTCGGCTTGGCCCTCGGCTTGGCCCTCGGCTTGGCCCTCGGCTTGGCCCTCGGCTTGGCCCTCGGCTTGGCCCTCGGCTTGGCCCTCGGCTTGGCCCTTGGCTTGGCCCTCGGCTTGGCCCTCGGCTTGGCCCTTGGCTTGGCCCTCGGCTTGGCCCTCGGCTTGGCCCTTGGCTTGGCCCTCGGCTTGGCCCTCGGCTTGGCCCTTGGCTTGGCCCTCGGCTTGGCCCTTGGCTTGGCCCTTGGCTTGGCCCTTGGCTTGGCCCTCGGCTTGGCCCTTGGCTTGGCCCTTGGCTTGGCCCTTGGCTTGGCCCTCGGCTTGGCCCTTGGCTTGGCCCTTGGCTTGGCCCTCGGCTTGGCCCTCGGCTTGGCCCTCGGCTTGGCCCTTGGCTTGGCCCTCGGCTTGGCCCTTGGCTTGGCCCTTGGCTTGGCCCTTGTCCGGCAGTGGTTTGCTGTCACTGCGAGGCGCGCCGCCCTGCAGGACGACATGCCGCGCACTTGAAAGCCGAGTTCTGGTCGGTCGAACAGAGCGAACAGTGTGCCAAGAACCCCCTACGGGCCATCAGTGTCTCGCAAGCAGGTCGCTCTGGCGGCGCGTCACCGCGTCCCGCCTCGACGTGGCAAACCAACGCTCGGCCCACCGCCGCCACCGCGCACCGCACACCGAGGAAACTTTCCAACTTCCCAACGCCGCTTCCTGCTTCTTTTGCTTCGCGAGCGCGTCAGCGTCTCGGCGGGCTGTCGAAGAGTACCGCAGGCCTGCCGCAGGCTGACGGGGTCCCTGCGGGCTGGTGGCACCCCACGGGCTTTGGAAAGCGTGCCAGCGGGCTGACGGCGCGGAGTCTCCGGTATCCCTATTGACCTTGCGAATCGTCCTCAAGGTCGTCCGCTTCGCCCTTGCTGCTGTCCCCAACGCCCTTGCTGTCGTCCTCGTCACCCTTGCCGTCGTCCTCGTCGCCCTCGCCGTCGTTCCCGTCGCCCTTGCCGTCGTCCTCGTCGCCCTTGCCGTCGTCCCCGTCGCCCTCCCCGTCGCCCCCGTTGCCCTTGCCGTCGCGCACCACTTGACCCCACTGGCTGCCACGCGCCGCGCTTTTTCTGGTTCCCCGTCCGAGTTTCCTTGCGGCCGCAACAGCTTTTAGTGACGCCGTAGTTTTATTCGCCATGTTTCTTGCCGCAGCGTCTTGGCACGGCGGGGCGCGGTGGGGGCGGCGGGGCGGGGCGTGGCGGGGCGCGGCGCGAGGCAGGAGAGATTTGTCGGTCGAGGTGAGGCGCCTGCGCAATAACGCGCGGAAGAAGGATAAGGAGGACGAGAAAGAGAGGGGACAAATAAAAAGTTCCAGATTGGCCGCTTGCGCGGCTTGCGCAGAGGGAAAAGGGCGAGAGGAGCCCTCCGAGCGAATGTAATCTTAATTCGACCGTTTTAATTGTGTCATTGAACTAACTTTCCGAGAGAGGCCTGCGCGCCGGCGTCGACGCTGGCCTCGACGCGGGCCTCCCGCTGCAGCAGCGCCGCGGCCACGTGCCACGCTCAAAATGGGTGACGCCTCCCCGCTTTCTTCGACGCAAAACGGGGAAGCGGTGTCGCCAACGCCGTAAAGCCGCAGTCGTTGGATTCAATGTCCGGAGTGAAACGGCCGCGGGGATCAAAGAAAGGCCGTGGTGTCCAGCGGCGGCATAGCGGCAGTGGGCCATTACTCGGCCAAGTGCGTCATCGCAGCGGCGGGGCGCGGCGGCCGGCTACGCGGAATTGAGACGGGGCGCACGTGACCGGGGTGGCGAGCGAGGTGCGAAAACGGCCCTGTGTGGTGCGCGCTCGCCGCCGCGCCCCGCCTGGGCCCCCCGGCCTGCACCCCACCCACCAAACGACACTCAACGGGTCCGCGGCGTCCTAATGAGGGCGGGGGCGTCACTCACCTTCTTCATGAAGGACATGACGTTGGTGGGCAGCATGGTGCGCGGTGGGCGGTGCCTTCCTGTTGCTGGAGTCGAGGAGTCTTACATAGCGGCACGCCGCCCTGCCGCCATCGCCTGCATCACCTGCAAACAACAGCGGCACGTCAGTCTCCCTGCTGCCTTCACCGCAAAATGGTATCTCACGTTGTGACTCGGACCGGAACAAGTAAAAGAGCAAAAAGAATGATTCGGAAATGATTCAGATATGCGGAACCGATGGACTCTGGAACCTCTCAGAAAATCCGCCGCTTCTGACCTTTCCGACGGCTTTGCCTTGTTCTCCCTCCGGCCAAGCCATCATTGCAAATACCCAATATGCTCGTTGATGGGATGTAGGATTAGGTTGGATTGTTTGTAGCGGCTCACAGCCCACTCGAAAAAGGGCCGTGGCGCCGTTTGTGTGGGCTAGACGCTGCAGTCAACATGCTCCAGCCAACGGGCTCCAGCCAACAGGCCCCAGCCAGTCAACAAACCCCAGCTAGCAGGCCTCAGCCAATAGGCCCCAGCCAGCCAACATGCTCTAGCCAACAGGCTCCAGCCAACAGGACCCAGCCAACAAGCCCCAGCAAAATGGCCTCAGCCAACAGGCCCCTGTCAATAGGCCCCAGCCAGCCAACAGGTCCCAGCCAACAGGCTCCAGCCAACAGGACCCAGCCAGCCAACAACAGGCCCCAGCCAAGAGGCCCCAGCGAACCCCCAGCAAACATGTCCCAGCCTAGCCAACAGGCCCCAGCCAGCCAACAGGCCGCAGCCACCCCAGCCAACAGGCTCCAGCCAACAGGCCCCAGCCAACAGGCCCCAGATGGGCTGGAGCGCGCCTCGGGCGAATCCGGCGTGGGCACAGGGGCACAGAGCGGCACAGAGGGGCACAGAAGAGAGGCACACGGCGGCGCGGACAGAGAGGCCGCACGGCGACGGCGTCCCTTTGACATCCGTGCGGTGCTGTTAGGAGCGGTTCGGCGCGGCCCGCCCAGGCACGGCCAGGCAGTCCGTCTCGCCTCGACGGAGCGCCGCGTCAGATCACAGCGCCGCGTCAGGGCGAACTGAGCGGACACAGGGACGGACGTTGCCCCCGCCGCCCCCCGCCGCCCCCACTCACATAGGTGCGCCAAGCGGGGGGCGCCCAGACATCCCATCTAAGTTGTCCTGACTTGCCCATGGCAAATACCGCAATATAAGGACGTCTTGATCGCCTGGCCGCTGCGAGTTCGTCTGGCCGCCCCCTTCGGCGAGCCCCCGCAGCGAGGAGGGGCGGGCCGCGTTATATTCGCCGTCTGCTACTTCAAAGTAATAACGTGTCGTGTCACTGCCCCCTGCGGGCGTCGCGGCGCGGGCCGAGCCCAGCTAGCGTGTTCAGCCTAGGAGGGGAGAGGCGCGGCAAAACGACAAACCTCCCCTTTTTGGCCGAAGACAGCTACACTACAAGATCAAATGTGTGCTTAGTACACAGCTATGGGAGCGTACTTGAAAGCACACATCTATAGCTGTATGCTTGGACAAGCACACATCTATAGGTGTGTGCTTGGCAAGCACACAGCTACAGGTGTATGCTTGGCAAGTACACATCTATAGGTGTATGCTTGGCCAAGCACACTTTAATCCCACCCATTTAAAGGCATACTCCTACAGCTGTGTGCTTGGCCAAGCATACATCTATAGATGTGTGCTTGTCCAAGCATACATCTATAGATGTGTGCTTGTCCAAGCATACACCTATAGATGTGCACTTGGCAAGCATACACCTATAGATGTGTGCTTGCAAGTACGCTCCCACAGCTGTGTACTAAGCACACATTTGATCTTGTAGTGTACCTGATAATGGCAGACACGTTGCCCCCCGATAGAAGGCAAAAAGCCGCAAAAAGCGCTACTTTGATCCCTCTAGTCGGGCCATGCTCTCCAGCCATACTGTTTTGTCCAGCCCCGGCGCTCCTCCCCAGCGAGCGCGGCCCAGCGTGCCCCGGCCCGCAAAGCGCATAACGCCGCACATATCCCCCTTCCCTTCCTGACTCGCATCCTTCCGGCGCCCGGCTACGCCCGGCGGGGCCCCACGAGAGCCAAGAGCCCCGTACCCAAAGCCCACCCCACGGCCCCGGCCGAGGCCCCGGCCCTAGCCAGCCAGCCAGCCCCGTGACCCTGAAGCGGCAGCGGCACAATGCGATGCCGTCTCGGCCGTCTTCCCTCCGTTCGCGCGAGCATTTTAAATAAAGCATTATCCGCGCAGCCTGTCAAACAAGTGCCGCTGGCACGCGAACGTGACGCGACTGCCTGTTGTTGCTTTTTGTGAATCTGTCAGTCTATGTCCACGCCTGCAGCCCCCAAGCGACGCTCGGCCGGTCCGGCTGAAATTTGGACGCGGCGTCAGCCATGTCGATATCAGAACACGTCACTCAGGGGAACCAATGGCAGAGAGGCGTGTATATCGTTTGTCCGACGTGGCCAACAAACTTTTTTCACCTGCCCGTGCGAATTGGCCGAAAATTTTGTGCAACCTCCGTTCTGTCCGATCCATTTTCAGCGCTACGAGGTCAGGCTGCAGCTTGAGAGCGACTCGGCGGGGCTCCATTGATCCAAACACCCTCGGCTTACTCTCGGTCAGCCAAGACATGGAAAGATTTGACAAAAAAAGGTTAGGATAAATGAAAGCACCGGCCGAGGACTGTTTTCAAACGCATATCGTCAGGACATTATGGGGACTGTAAACAAGAACTCTCGAGGTAGGCTTCAACAATAATGGAATGGAAATGGTAAATTATCAGCTCCATCGACGATGGGAGGGTGGGGCTCGCGTCCATCACCACCACCAACGCGAGCACCCCGCACCGAGCCTCGCAGACAGCGGCGCCGTGTGCGAACGGGTCGTCCTGTCACGCCCGTCGCCGCCGCTAGGCCGCCGTGCCGCCACGCCGCGGGCCGCGCTTTGAGTCTGAGCCGCCGCCCCCGCCCCCCCGGCCACATCCCACGCCGCCGATACTGACGATAATGTCGTTTCCTTTTTCCCTTCCGTCCACCTGGCCGCCCACCGTGTTCGTTCCCTCGTGAGCTCCTGCGCGGTTGCCGCCCAGCGGGCGAGGCGTCGCGCTGGACACGTTTTGGGCATCAACTTCCTAAGTCGGGGCTCGATTCGATGGTGTACTGGACATGCTTCCGTTTCGAGTCCTGGGGCCAGAGTTGTGTCCGCAGCCGGTCTTTCTGTCTCGCCTCAGTGCGCCGTCGGCCACGTAGGCCCGTCCCCCGATCGCCTCAACGTACGTCGTCATCGTGGCTCTCATGTTGCAGGCGAACGACGAGACCGCCTGTCCGTATTTTCGATTGCGCAACCAACCCAGTAGCCAGCAGCCCCTCGAGACCTCGCTCGTCGAGGCTTGGGGCTTCCAGCCCGCCTCGGCAGGGCCGGGCAGGGCCCACTTGTTGCGGCACGGCACTCAGCACGGCCCGAAGCACGCCACTGCTCGGCACGCCACGCCACGACACTGCTCGGCACGCCACGCCACGACACTGCTCGGCACGCCACGCCACGACACTGCTCGGCACGCCACGCCACGACACTGCTCGGCACGCCACGCCACGACACTGCTCGGCACGCCACGCCACGCCACTGCTCGCCACGCCACTGCTCGGCACGCCACGCCACGACACTGCTCGGCACGCCACGCCACGACACTGCTCGGCACGCCACGCCACGACACTGCTCGGCACGCCACGCCACGACACTGCTCGGCACGCCACGCCACGACTGCTCGGCAGCAGAAGGCGCGGGCGGCACGGCGCGAACGCTCGTGCAGAGAGAGAGTCGCAGACGCCGCGCATGAAGCAGCAGTAGAATTGTCGCAGTCCCGCACGAGCATGCTGTTGGTCACGAGCGTACCTGTGTGTAGCAGCGCCGTTGGTCGTGAGCACGACTTTTAGGGTGTGTGCTGATGAGTTCACGCGTGGGTGTATGTTGATAGGTTGCGGATGTGTGTGCATGGACTCGTATGAGTTTGTGTGTGTGTGTGTGAGAGAGAGAGAGAGAGAGAGAGAGAGAGAGAGAGAGAGAGAGAGAGAGAGAGTGTGTGTGTGTGTGTGTGTGAGAGAGAGAGGAGAGAGAGAGTGTGTGTGTGTATGTACTCGACGCTATCTGCGCTGCGCCCCATCATTGGCGCCTGCAGTAATCGCCGTGATGTGATTCAGCTGGATACCACCCCCTCCTCTCCTCGCCCTCCTCCCCCTCCTCGCCCTCCGCTCGCGGTGAAGTTGATTGAAGTGCCCGGCGCGCTCGCCTTTGCCTCGCAGTGGCAAGCCGTGGCGAGCCGTGGCCCGACCGCTAAAAGCGGGGCCCTTTCTCGGGCGCCGGCCGCCTGCTCCCAGCAAACCGGGGGGGCCCCGCCGGGGGGGGTGCCCCCGGGGGCCCCCGCCACCAATCCCGGACGCACGGCCCGGCC